>NC_057804.1:583352978-583491099 GCF_018294505.1 Triticum aestivum
GGGGGGATGCATTCATAGCTTAGGATTCCCTTTGTGCCGACATAAGGGGGCCTGCTAGCTACTTCGCAGTTTTCTAGGTGAACCACATTCGGGGGGGCATCCATTCATATTTTAGAATTCCCTTCGTGCCGACACGAGGGAGGGGGGCTACTTCGCATTCATAGCTTAGTTTGCTACTTCGCACTTTGCTAGGTGAGCCTCAGTTGGGGGGCATGCATTCATAGCTTAGGATTTACCTTCGTGCCGACACGAGGGGTGGGGGCAAGCAATATCATGCGCTTTGCGAGATAGGTGCGACATCATAATTTCATTTGGTATTTGAAAATAAAACCACCCTTTTCATACATAAATTTGGTCCACATGCAAGTGTGTTCGTGTTCTCACCCTCTCCCCGTCATTTTTTGCCAAATTTATGAACATTAGACAAGTCGGATGACGCAACAGACACGGTTCACTCAAACTAACCATGTGCCACGCCGGTGCCCCTATCACGCATACATCCGCACAATACACCGGGCTCCACGAGGCTCCCCCTCTCAAAAATATCTGCCTGCCTCGAGGGTTTTTCTGTTTCATAACACACGGTTGTTATCTCCGGACCGTGTGCGATGTTTGTTGTTCCCAATCCCGCCTGTCCCTAGAAAATATCTACCCGCCTCGAGGGTTTTTCTGTTTCATAACACACTGTTGTTATCTCCAGACCATGTGCAATGCAGCATCATAAAAAATTTCAATAGCCCCGGCTTTCACTTCCACGTTTGACTCCCGCGTAGTAAAATTTTCAGTACCCGCGTCATTTCCACAAACACACCCTCGCCCCCCTCCACACACACACACACCAAAACCTCCTCGGGCATGCACGCACACACACCCTCCCTTTCCCGAAACCCTAGCAAGGTGCCCGCCGCCGCCGCCGCCGCCGCGAGACCTCCATTGTCAACATCTGCCGGTTTGCCCGTGCAGCTTACCCACCGACCTCCATACCAAGGCCACCCTGAGTTTCTTAGATGATGCCTGCCAAACGCCCCTTTTCCTAAAGATCCCCATCCCCTACTCCAGAGCGTTGCAGCCTAAGCCTAGCTACGCTTCCCGTGGAGCTCACGGAGCGACTGGCCCAAAAGAGGTGTATCCCGGTCTCTTCGCCCGATGTCGCCGAGGAAGTTGATGACCATTACTGGTGGCAGGTACTCAAGCAGTGGGCTACAGTATGCGGGCATGTCTCAGCCACCGGCTACGACATCGAGGTCATCCACAACGACGGCCTAAGGCGGGCTATGTCACAGGTTAAGTGGCCCACCCTTAACCCCTCGGGTTCAACACCGTCGATCTCATCCATGGCCCCGCCGCTGATCTCCTCTTGCTCGCTGTCAACAACTTGCCATCCTACAACGCTGGTTTGGGATCCGCAGCTTCCAAGTCAGACCTCATCAACGACGACCATGAGGAGGGTACCCTCTCAAGCTCTTCCAAGGGGAAAGAGCCCATCTGCTCTTCCAAGGGGAAAGAGTCCGTCTATGACATCAGGGAGGGCACCCTACAGCCGTGCTCTTACAAGGGGAAGGAGCCCATCTGCGACAACATGTAGCACATCTAGGGTCCATGCTCTTCCCATGGGAACGAGCCCATCTGTGACAAGTGAGGAAACCAATGATTTGTTTTGCCATGCCTCTTCACAGGGGGAAACCAATGATTTGTTTTGTCCAGTCCCTTTTGTATTGCAGTGAGAATATGTCCAGTTTTAATTGCTATATCTGGTTGTTTGTAGTATGCCTTGTTTATTTTAGTTGTTCACAATGTGATGCTCTGTATGTGCATTTATTTACTGTGCGGTACATTTCATCAATCTAGTTTTAAACATACCGATAGGAATGCATATATTAGCTTGCTGTTAAGCCTATTATAGCTAGCATATGCCTCTTTTAAAGTTTTTTTATTGTTCTGTTGTTTGTAGTTAGCATATGTCAAGTTTCAAATGCTATCTTTGGTTGTTCTTAGGATGCCTTGTTTATTCCAGTTATTCACAACGTGATGTTCTATATGTATAAGTATGAACTGTGCAGGTCAATTTCAGCAGTACCAGTTTCAACAATACCACTATGGCCCTATTTATTTTGGATTCTGGGACCAGATTCAGCTTTGCCAGTGAAGCCGAATCTAGAGTCGAAAACAAACAGCTATTTGGAATCAGCTTTACTAGTGAAGCTGAATCTAGATTTGGGTCATTTTTAGTGCAATTTCCTGAAGCACCTCAAAGTGTACTTCGGTGGTGAAGCTAATTCATAGAAACAGCTTCACCACTGAAGCGAATCCATAGGTGATTAAAACCGAAGTGAAGCTGAAACAAATAGGGCATGAAGGACTACATTTGGTTGCTGCATATTCTAGTTAAACACGCCTTTCCATTTTTTTAACAATAACCAATGTACTTAGACCGGCACAATAGCACTTTGAATGACTATGTTTTCTTGTTGTTAAATATTAGGCCTGTTGCAGTTAACACACCTTTTCACTTGTTTTGCTTTACTAGCGTGCTTAAACCTGCACATTGAAGCTATCTTTTGCATATTATTTTGTCTGCCATGGATAATTGTGGTTGAAGTTTAGCCTGTTGTGCTTAACATTCTTCTTGATGTCCCTAGAGCGGATAATTTTCGGAACGGCTGCTGAGGGTGTCCTGGATTAAGGGGTCATTGGATGGCCAGACAATGTAGCGTGGGTCAAACTATTGGGCCGTGAAGATACCAGATATAAGACTCTCTCCCATGTCTGGATGGGACTCTCCTTGGCGTGGAAGGCAAGCTTGCGCCCGGATATCAAGATTCCTTTCTTTGTAACTGACCTTGCACAACCCTAGTCCCCTCCGTTGTCTATATAAACCGGAGGGCTTAGTCCGTAGAGGCAATCATAATCATACAGGCTAGACTTCTAGGGTTTTAGCCATTACAATCTCATGGTAGATCAACTCTTGTAATACTCATATTCATCCAGATCAATCAACTAGGAAGTAGGGTATTACCTCCATAGAGAGGGCCCGAACCTGGGTAAACATTGTGTCCCCCACCTCCTGTTACCATCAACCTTAGACGCACAGTTCGGGACCCCCTACCCGAGATCCGCCGGTTTTGAAAGGACATTGGTGCTTTCATTGAGAGTTCCGCTGCGTCGTCACCAAAAGGTTTGATGGCTCCGTCAATCATCTACAACAATGTAGTCCAGGGGGAGGTTTTCCTTCTCGGACAGATCTTCGTATTCGGCGGCTTCGCACGGCGGGCCAACTCGCTTGTCCATATAGAGCAGATTGACAGCTACGCCCATGGCCATCAGGTCAGGTTTGGAAGCTTGAATTACGTTGCGGATATCTGGGGAGACTTGATCTTCGACGGATTCGTGCCCATGGCAGTCGCTCCCTGGCACCAAGATGAACATGACCTAAATCTGTCATTGGACCGTGCCCAGGAGATAGCGCCTGTAAATGCTCTGGCCCTGGATCCGGAGTAGATTGCACCATCCGAGGATGGGAAGCTCAACCCCGTCGTGGAAGCCGCAGACTCAGTGGTGTTAGAGCCGCACACAGATCCAAACTCGAGTAGGGCCAGTGTCACTGGAACATCGGATTCGTCTCCGGCCCTAGGTTCCGAACCACGTGCATCCGCGCCATCGAACCTGATCAGGCGCCGATCGTTGAATTCAGCTCCGCGGACATCTTTCGGCGATGTGCTAAACCCATTAAAAGCCCTCTCCTTATCGGGGGAGTCTCAGCCGAACTATATCAGGTTTGGATTGGAAGCTGATGACGGAGAATTCTGCTTCCCACCCATCACCCACTTCATAGCCACTATCGAAGACTTAACCGACATGCTCGATTATGGCTCCGAAGACATCGATGGTATGGAAGACGATGCGAGAGAGGAGCATGCACAAAAACCACCGCTTACAGGGCGCTGGACAGCCACCTCCTTGTATGGCGTATACATGGTGGATACACCCAAAGAGAACAACGGCGACAATGAAAAGGATCCAGTCAAGGATAAGCCTCCTGAGATACAGCCAAAGCACCGATATCAGTGGCGGCGCTCTAGACCACACCGTGGAAAAAACAGCAATACCGGCACAGGAGAAAATAATACTCCGGACGATGTTGAAGACAACGAAGACCACGTTGAGCCAACTTCTGAACAGGATGAACGGGAGGATGGGCGAGTCAGCCCTAATGAACATGCCATTAACGAAGACTCGTAGGACAGTAATTATCTTCCACCCTCCGAGGATGAGGCGAGCCTCAGTGACGAAGACTTTATCGTGCTTGAGGAGCCCGTCGATCAGGAGCGCTTTAAGCGCCGGCTAATAGCCATTGCAAGGAGCCTGAAAAAGAAGCAGTAGGAGCTTCAAGCTGATCAAGATCTACTGAATGACAGATGGACTAATGTCCTAGTAGCCGAGGAATACGGCCTCGAGCACCCAACCAAAAGTTTCCCGAAACGCAAATTGTTACCCCAATTCGATGACGAGGCACTGGAGCCCGTCCTACCAACGCGGAATGCGGCTGACCGACCACCACGTGGCCGGGACAAAGCGGAAACTCAAGCCGAACACCAGCCCGCACTACCTCGCCGTAAAGACAGAGACGCAACAGCTCGGGGATACACATATGACCTGTGGCATGACCTGGAAAATAGAGCAGGTCAGACCAGATCGATCTATGGATCGCGGGGGCAAGCTCTGATGCGCGATGATGGCCATCCGGCCGGACGTGACAAACATAACCACGCCCGGGCCGAAAACCGCAAACGAACTCCATCCGAGCTATGTCACGACTTGGCCTGATATAGAGGCGCCGCACACCTCCTTTGCTTCACTGATGAAGTAATGGAACATGAATTTCCATAAGGGTTTAAACCCATGAACATCGAATCATATGACGGGACAATAGACCGCGCGGTATGGATTGAGGATTTTCTCCTCCATATTCATATGGCCCGCGGTGATGATCTTCACGCCATCAAATACATCCCAGTAAAACTCAAGGGACCTGCTCGGCACTAGTTGAATAGTTTTCTCGAGAACTCAATTAGCAGCTGGAAAGACATGGAAGACGCCTTCCTCGACAACTTCCAGGGTACATATGTCCGACCTCGGGATGCGAGTGACTTAAGTCACATAGTTCAACAGCCCGGAGTGTCAGCCAGAAAATTCTGGACTAGGGTCTTAAAGAAAAGAACCAGATCATCGATTGTCCGGATGCCGAAGCCCTAGCAGCCTTTAAACATAGCATCCGTGATGAATGGCTCGCCCGACACCTCGGCCAAGAAAAGCCGAAGTCTATGGCAGCCCTCATGACGCTTATGACCCGCTTTTGCATGGGCGAGGATAGCTGGCTAGCCCGTAGCAATAACAATACAAGCGAACCTGGCACTTCTTAAGCCAGAAATAGCAACGGCAAGCCCTGATGCAATAGATACAAGCGTTGAAGCAACGGTGACAACACCGAGGGCACGGAGGTCAACGCCGGATTCAGTGGCTCTAAGTCCGGTCAGCGGAAGAAGCCATATAAAAGAAACAACCCGGGCTCGTCTAGCTTGGACCGCATAATCAATCGTCCATGTCAAATCGACAACACTCCTGATAAACCAGCCAATCATACCAACAGAACTGTTGGGTTTTTAAACAGGCCGGCAAGTTAAATGCCGAGAACAAGGAGAAGGGGTCTCAAAGCAAGGACGATGATGAGGAGCCCAGGCCACCGAACACAGGGGTACAGAAGAAGTCCCCCCCCCCAAGTTAAAACGGTGAACATGATATATGCTACCCATATCCCCAAGAGGGAGCGCAAGTGCGCGCTCAGGGACGTCTACGCGATGGAGCCACTTGGCCCAAACTTCAACCCGTGGTCGTCCTGCCCAATCACGTTCGATCGCAGGGACCATCCGACCAGTATCTGTCATGGCGGTTCAGCTGCACTGGTCCTCGACCCAATCATTGATGATTCCATCTTACACGAGTCCTCATGGACGGTGGCAGCAGCTTGAACCTGCTCTATCAGGATACAATGCGCAAAATGGGTATTGATCCCTCAAGGATCAATCCCACAAAAACCACATTTAAAGGAGTCATACCAGGTGTAGAGGCCTGCTGTACGGGGTCAATCACACTGGAGGTGGTCTTCGGATCCCCGGACAAATTCCAAAGCAAAGAGTTGATCTTTGATATCATGCCCTTCTGCAGTGGCTATCACGCACAGCTTAGACGAACCGCATTCGCTCGATTCAATGTGGTGCCACACTATGCTTATCTCAAACTTAAGATGTCCGTACCATGCGGTGTCATAATAGTCAATGGAAAGACAGAGCGCTCCCTCTGTAGTGAGGAGCACACCGCTGCTCTGGTAGCGGATGTACAGAGCGGCCTTGTCAAGCAGAACTTTAATTCAGCGGCCAAGCTCCCAGACACTATCAAACGAGTCTGGACTACTCTGCAGCAGGATAGTCTAGCTCGTCAAGAGCTCGACTAGCAATTTGGCCTCCATCTCTATCCCGACCAAATGGCGGCATACGTACCACGCGTACATAACTACGCACTCAAAATACCATGGGCATAGACGGAAGCGTAAGGTTATTGTGGCCCATCATACGGCTCACACTCATACCTTTTCCTTTTCCTTCTTATCATTTTTGTGTCTTTTTCACAGGCCCCTCCTGACGGCCTGGTCATTGGTCCTCTCAAAGGATATATACATACCAAGGCGGGAAGTAGTATGGACGTGTGAGGAAATATCTATATGTTCTTCTCGATGATCATTGTACTTGTCTTCGGTACCCGCACGCAGCTCCCCCTGGTCTTGGCAGGTTAAACAGCCATATTGTTTATCGCACTATTTGTACAAATATGCTTTGACGTATTAATCAAATTACAATAAAAAGAGTTTGCGGCCCAATTTATGTGGCATTAACTCGCTATTTCATTTTATTTCATTATTCTTATCGATTGCACCTGTACACTTTGGTACGCTTTAAATTGGACAGGGGCTTCATTACGCCTCATAATATGGCAACAAAGTCCGAACACTTTTTTACAGTATAGTTCGGCACCCTGGACTTTAGCATTATATGCACCAGCTCTGAATCATGTCTTTGGTCAATAGTTGGGTTGCCCGGCTCCTGTGCTTACTACCTTACTATCCGCTATATCGGCTAGGCTGGTAAAGGGAGAACTACTGCGATTGTGTCATGGTTTATCCGAATGAGCTCCTTAGGAGAGAAAGCCGAAAACTGACTGTTGATACGTCCATTTTGCATCATGCTTTTATATCAATATTTATTGCATTATGGGCTGTTATTACACATTATATCTCAATACTTATGGCTGTTCTCTCTTATTTTACAAGGTTTACCATGAAGAGGGGGGATGCCGGCAGCTGGAATTCTGGCTGAAAAAGGAGCAAACGTTGGAAACCTATTCTGTACAACTCCAAAAGTCCTGAAACTCTACGAAACCACTTTTTGGATTTATTAAGGAATTATGAGAAAAATAAATAGGCCAGGGGCCCACACCCTATCTAGGAGACAGGGGGGCGCCCCCCCCATAGGGCGTGCCCCCTATCTCCTGGCCCCCCTGGTGGGCCTCCAGCGGCCATCTTCTGCTATATGAAGGGTTTTGTCCTGGAAAAATTTGTGGGCAAGCTTACGGGACAAAACTCCGCCGCCACGAGGCAGAACCTTGGTGGAATCAATCTAGGGCTCTATCGAAGCTGTTCTGCCCGGGACACTTCCCTCCGGGAGGGGGAAATCATCACCAACGTCATCACCAACGAGCCTCTCATTGGGAGGGGGTCAATCTTCATCAACATCTTCACCAGCACCATCTCCTCTCAAACCCTAGTTCATCTCTTGTATCCAATCTTGTATCAAAACCACAAATTGGTACCTGTGGGTTGCTAGTAGTGTTGATTTCTCCTTGTAGTTGATACTTATTGGTTTACTTGGTGGAAGATTATATGTTTAGATCCTTAATGCATATTATCTCACCTCTGATTAAGAACATGCTTATGCTTTGTGAGTAGTTACTTTAGTTGCTGAGGACATGGGTTAAGTCTTGCTATTAGTAGTCATGTGAATTTGGTATTCGTTCGATATTTTGATGAGATGTATGTTGTGTCTCCTCTAGTGGTGTTATGTGAACGTCGACTACATGACACTTCACCATTATTTGGGCCTAGAGGAAGGCATAGGGAAGTAATAAGTACATGATGGGTTGCTAGAGTGACAGAAGCTTAAACCCTGGTTTATGAGTTGCTTCATTAGGGTTTCATATGGGCCCATATGTTTAATGATGTGGTTATGTTTACCTTAATACTCCTTTTTGTAGTTGCGAACGGTTGCAATAGGGGTTAATCATAAGTGGGATGCTTGTCCAAGATAGGGCAGTACCCTAGTGTCAGTCTACCCACATATCAAATTATCAAAGTACCGAACGAGAATCTTACGAACGTGATGAAACTAGCTTGACGATAATTGCCAATGTGTCCTCGGGAGCTTCTTCCTTATTATTAGGATTTGTCCAGTCTTATCCTTTGCTACATAAAGGATTGGGCCACCTTGCTGCACCTTATTTACTTTTGCTCGTTACTATTTATCTTATCACAAAACTCTCTATCACCTACTATTTCAGTGCTTGCAGAGAAAACCTTACTGAAAACCGCTTATCATTTCCTTCTGCTCCTCGTTGGGTTCGACACTCTTACTTATCAAAAGGACTACGATAGATCCCCTATACTTGTGGGTCATCAAGACACTTTTCGTGCACCGTTGCCGGGGAGCGTAGCGCTCTTGGTGAGTGGAACTTGGTAAGGAAACATTTATTTAGTGTGCGGAATTTTTCTGTTACTAGTCACTATGGAAACTAATCCTTTGAGTGACTTGCTTGGGGTATATTCACCCCAAACATAGGAGCAAAGAGATGCTCCTCAACCTACTAAACTTTATGAAAATATTCCCTTTGAGATTCCTTCGGGTATGATGGGGAAACTTCTAGCTAATCCTTTTGCAGGAGACGGAACTTTGCATCCCGACTTACACCTTATCTTTGTGGATGAAGTTTGTGGATTATTTAAGCTTGCAGGAATTCCCGATGATGTTGTCAAAAGGAAGGTCTTCCCTTTATCTTTGAAGGGAGATGCAATGACATGGTATAGGCTATGTGATGACACGATATCTTGGAATTATAAGCGATTGAAATTGGAATTTCACCAGAAGTTCTATCCTATGCATCTTGTTCATCGTGATCGTAATTACATATATAATTTCTGGCCTCGTGAATGAGAAATCATCGCTCAAGCTTGGGGGAGGCTTAAGTCAATGTTATATTCATTCCCCAATCATGAGCTCTCTCGGGAAATGATTATTCAGAATATTTATGCTCGGCTTTCTCTTGATAATCGCAACTTGCTCGATACTTCCTGTGCTGGTTCCTATATGCTGAAGGACTATTGATTTCAAATGGGACTTATTGGAAAGAATTAAACGCAACTCTGAAGATTGGGGTTCTGACGATGGTAAGGAGTCATGTATGACACCTAAGTTTGATTGTGTTAAATCTTTTATGGATACCGATGCTTTCTGTGGATTTAGCTCTAAGTATGGACTTGACTCTGAGATAGTAGCTACTTTTTGTGAAACTTTTGCTGCTCACGTTGATCTCCCTAAAGAGAAGTGGTTTAAATATAATCCGCCTGTTGAAGTGAAAGTAGTTGCACCTATTACAGTCGAAGAAAAGACTATTACATATAGTGATCCTATTATTCCTACTACTTATGTTGAAAAACCTCCTTTTCCTGTTAGGATAAAAGATCATGTTAAAGCTTCGACTGTTGTTCGTAAGAGTAATACTAGGACTTATACACCTCCTGAGCAAATTAATGTTGAACCTAGTATTGCTATGATTAAAGATCTCTTGGATGAAGACTTAGATGGGCATGTTATTTCTTTCGTGGGTGAAACTGCTAATATTGCTAGACCCGATACTAAGACACGTAGACCTGTTATAGGCACGCCTGTTATTTCTGTTAAAATAGGAGATCATTGTTATCATGGCTTATGTGATATGGGTGCTAGTGCTAATGCGATACCTTATGATCTTTATAAAGAAATTATGCACGATATTGCACCAGTTGAATTAGAAGATATTGATGTTACAATTAAGCTTGCTAATAGGGACACCATTAAACCTATTGGGATTGTTAGAGATGTTGAAGTCTTGTGTGGAAAGATTAAATACCCTGCTGATTTTCTTGTTCTCGGTTTCCCACAATATGATTTTTGTCCCATTATTTTTGGTAGACCTTTCTTGCATACTGCTAGTGCTAAGATTGATTGTGAAAAGAATATTGTCACTGTTGGCTTAGATGGTATGTCTCATGAGTTTAATTTCGCTAAGTTTAGTAGACAACATCGTGAAAAGGAATCATCTAGTAAGGATGAGATTATTGGTCTTGCTTCCATTGTTGTTCCTCCAACTGATCCGTTAGAACAATATTTGCTAGACCATGAAAACGACATGTTTATGAAGGAAAGGGAAGAAATATATGAAGTGTTCCTTAAACAAGAACCTATGCTAAAACATAATCTTCCCGTTGAAATTCTTGGGGATCCCCCTCCACCCAAGGGTGATCCCGTGTTTGAACTCAAACCCTTACCTGATAATCTCAAGTATGCTTATCTTGATGAAAAAGAAATATATCCTGTTATTATTAGTGCTAACCTTTCAGAGAAAGAAGAAGAAAGATTATTGAAAACTCTGAAGAAGCACCGAGCTGCTATTGGATATACTCTGGATGATCTTAAGGGCATTAGTCCCACATTATGTCAACATAAAATTTCAGTGGAGAAAGATGCCAAACCTGTTAGAGATCCTCAAAGACGATTAAATCCCAAAATGAAGGAAGTGGTGAGAAAGGAGATACTAAAACTCCTTGAGGCAGGTATTATTTATCCCGTTGCTGATAGTGAATGGGTAAGCCCTGTCCATTGTGTCCCTAAAAAGGGAGGTATTACCGTTGTTCCTAATGATAAAGATGAATTGATCCCGCAAAGAATTATTACAGGCTATAGGATGGTAATTGATTTTCGTAAGTTAAACAAAGCCACTAAGAAAGATCATTACCCTTTACCTTTTATTGATCAAATGCTAGAAAGGCTATCCAAACACACACATTTTTGCTTTCTAGATGGTTATTCTGGTTTCTCTCAAATACCTGTGTCAGCGGGGGATCAATCTAAAACTACTTTTACCTGCCCTTTTGGTACTTTTGCTTATAGACGTATGCCTTTTGGTTTATGTAATGCACCTGCTACCTTTCAAAGATGCATGATGGCTATATTTTCTGATTTTTGTGAAAAGATTTGTGAGGTGTTCATGGATGACTTCTCCGTCTATGGATCCTCTTTTGATGATTGTTTGAGCAACCTTGATCGAGTTTTGCAGAGATGCGAAGACACTAGTCTCGTCCTGAATTGGGAAAAGTGTCACTTTATGGTTAATGAAGGCATTGTATTGGGGCACAAGATCTCTGAGAGGGGTATTGAAGTTGATAAAGCCAAAGTTGATGCTATTGAAAAGATGCCATGTCCCAAGGACATAAAAGGTATAAGAAGTTTCCTTGGTCATGCCGGTTTTTATAGGAGGTTCATTAAGGACTTTTCTAAAATCTCTAGGCCTCTAACTAATTTATTGCAAAAAGATATTCCTTTTGTCTTTGACGATGATTGTGTAGACGCATTTGAAACACTTAAGAAAGCTTTGATCACAGCACCTATTGTTCAGCCACCTGATTGGAATTTACCTTTTGAAATTATGTGTGATGCTAGTGATTATGCTGTAGGTGTTGTCTTAGGGCAAAGAGTCGATAAGAAATTGAATGTTATCCATTATGCTAGTAAGACTCTTGATACTGCCCAGAGAAATTATGCTACCACTGAAAAAGAATTCTTAGCAGTTGTGTTTGCATGTGATAACTTTAGACCTTATATTGTTGATTCCAAAGTTACTATTCACACTGATCATGCTGCTATTAAATATCTTATGGAAAAGAAAGATGCTAAGCCTAGACTCATTAGATGGGTTCTCTTGCTCCAAGAATTTGACTTGCATATTATTGATAGAAAGGGAGCTGAGAACCCCGTTGCAGACAACTTGTCTAGGTTAGAGAATGTTCTTGATGACCCACTGCCTATTAATGATAGTTTTCCTGATGAACAATTAGCGGTTGTCAATGCTTCTCGTACTGCTCCTTGGTATGCTGACTATGCTAATTACATTGTTGCTAAATATATACCGCCTAGTTTCACATACCAGCAAAAGAAAAAGTTCTTCTATGATTTAAGACATTACTTCTGGGATGATCCACACCTTTATAAAGAAGGAGTAGATGGTATTATTAGACGTTGTGTGCCTGAGCATGAACAGGAACAAATCATACGCAAGTGTCACTCTGAATCCTATGGAGGACACCACGCTGGAGATAGAACTACACACAAGGTACTACAATCTGGTTTTTATTGGCCTACTCTTTTCAAAGATGCTCGTAAGTTTGTCGTATCCTGTGATGAATGCCAAAGAATAGGTAACATTAGTAGACGTCAAGAAATGCCTATGAATTATTCTCTTGTTATTGAACCGTTTGATGTTTGGGGATTTGATTATATGGGACCTTTTCCTGCTTCCAATGGTTATACACATATTTTAGTTTCTATTGATTACGTTACTAAGTGGGTAGAAGCTATTTCAACTAGTAGTGCTGATCATAACACTTCTATTAAAATGCTTAAAGAAGTTATTTTTCCAAGGTTTGGACTCCCTAGATATCTTATGACTGATGTTGGTTCACACTTTATTCATGGCGCTTTCCGTAAGATGCTTGCTAAATACGATGTCAATCATAGAATTGTATCTCCTTATCACCCATAGTCTAGTGGTCAAGTAGAGTTGAGCAATAGAGAGCTCAAATTAATTTTGCAAAAGATTGTGAATAGATCTAGAAAGAATTGGTCCAACAAACTTGATGATGCATTATGGGCCTATAAAACTGCATACAAAAATCCTATGGGTATGTATCCATATAAGATGGTTTATGGAAAAGCATGTCATTTACCTCTTGAACTTGAACATAAAGCATATTGCGCTATTAAATAGCTCAATTATGACTTCAAACTTGCCGGTGAGAAGAGGTTGTTTGATATTAGCTCACTTGATGAATGGAGAGCCCAAGCTTATGAGAATGCCAAGCTCTTCAAAGAAAAAGTTAAACGCTGGCATGACAAAAGGATACAAAAGTGTGAGTTTAACGTAGGAGATCATGTGTTATTATTCAACTCTCATTTAAGATTTTTTGCAGGAAAACTTCTCTCAAAATCGGAAGGTCCCTATGTTATCGAGGAGGTCTACTGTTCCGGTGCTATAAAATTAACAACTTTGAAGGCACAAATCCTAAGGTGGTTAATGGTCAAAGAATCAAGCATTATATTTCAGGTAACCCTATCAATGTTGAAACTAATATTATTGAAACCATAACCCCAGAACGTTCCAGACTCCGAAAAGGCATAGGTATGTGGTACGGTAAGTATACCGACTCCAAAACAACTCTAATGGCAATTTTCATCAGTTTTGGATTATTTACGAATTTTTGGAAGAAAGAAGTAGTCCGAAAGGGACACAAGGCTCCCACGAGAGAGGAGGGCGCGCCCCCCTGTAGGGCGCACCCCCCTATCTTGTGGGCACCTCGTGTGCCCCCCGGACTCTGTTTTCTTGTATGTTACATATTTTGGTCAGTAAAAATTCATTATATATACTCCTGAAGGTTTTGGCCATTGTATCACGCAATTATCCTCTGTTTTCGTTTCAAGCTGTTCCTGTTGCAGATTCGGAACAAGATGTCGCCCCAAGATTCGGAGGGAGAGAGTTACGTGGCTGATTATATTGCAAATCCAAAAGTATATGCAGATGTGGAACATTATGGCTGGACCGCAGAGGAAGAAGAAGGCTATGATCCACAGAGGAAGGAGGAGACACGCTCCGATGAGGAGGACGATCCAGTTCCTCAACCTGGTGATATGCATGTGGAGTTCAAGAAGTCAAGCCTCGTTAAGGTCCAATCTATCCCACCACGTTTTTTGCAGGACAGCAAGGCAACACTATGCAGAAACATAATGAAACTTGAGCTAGAGAATGAAGATCTGAGGGAGGAAAACTTTAGCCTTAGACGCAAGCTAGAGAAGAAAAATGCAACAATCCCCACTCCGACACCTCCGAAGAAATAATCACATGGGTATGGGCACTCCCCTTGGCAACTGCCAAGCTTGGGGGAGGTGCCCCCGTATCGTATCACCATCACACTCCTATCTTTACCGCTTTATTTAGTTCGATCCTTTTAGTAGTGTCTTGATCTTTTAGTTTGACGTTTTGATATCAAGTAGTTTTGAGTTTTCGTTGTGATCTCTTTTTGTAAGCGAGTCCATGTGCTATCTATAATAAAGATTAGTGTTGAGTCAAGGGCTTTGCTATGTTACTATGATCTTGAGAAAGTAGAAAGAACAAAAGAGTTCATATTGATCTTATGGATAGTGATAACTTCACACATAGAAAGGATGAGGCATAAAAATTGTTGCGAGTTGATAAACGTAGCCTTGGTCATTGTTGCAATTAATAGGAAGTGATAAGGAAAGAGGGGTTCACATATAGATATATTATCTTGGACATCTTTTATGATTGTGAAGCACTCATTAAGTATGACATGCTAAAAGAGTTGATGTTGGACAAGGAAGACAACGTAATGGTTTATGTTTCCCGACATCTCAGTTAAAGTATATTGTTATTGACCTTCTGAACATGTTGAGCTTGCCTTTCCCCCTCATGCTATCCAAAACTCCTTGCACCAAGTAGAGATACTACTTGTGCTTCCAAACTCCTTTAAACCCAGTTTTGCCATGAGAGTCCACCATACCTACCTATGGATTGAGTAAGATCCTTCAAGTAAGTTGTCATCGGTGCAAGCAATAAAAATTGCTCTCTAAATATGCATGACTTATTAGTGCAGAGAAAATAAGCTTTGTACGAACTTGTTGTGGAAGTAATAAAAGCGACGGAGTGCATAATAAAGGTCCACATACAAGGGGCAATACAAAGTGACGTTCTTTTGCATTAAGATTTTGTGTATCCAACCCTAAAAGCGCATGACAACCTCTGCTTCCCTCTGCGAAGGGCCTATCTTTTACTTTATGTTTTTACTTTATGCTTGAGTCAAGGTGATCCTCACCCTTCCACTTTTTCATTTTATCCTTTGGCAAGCTCCTCGTGTTTGAAAGGTCATGATACATATATCAAATTGAATGTAAGTTGGCATAGGCTATTATTGTTGACATCACCTAAAGGTGAATATGTTGGGAGGCAACATAATAAGCCCCTATCTTTCTCAGTGTCCGGCTGAAACTCTGTAACCACAAGTATTCAGTGAGTGTTAACAATTATGGGGGACTACGAGATAGTTGAGTATGTGATCTTGCTGAAAAGCTCTATTATTGACTCTTTCTGATGTTACGATAAATTGCAATTGCTTCAATGACTGAGATTATAGTTTGTTAGTTCCCAATGAAGTTTATGAACCATATTTGACATTGTGAATTGCTTATTACTTGAACATAGGAAACCATATGAATATATATATATATATATATATATATATATATATATATATATATGCTGCTGTTATTAGAATGATCATCATGCCCTCATGTCCGTATTTTATTTTTATCAACACCTCTATCTCTAAACATGTGGACATATTTCTCGATCTCGGTTTCCGCTTGAGGACAAGCGAGGTCTAAGCTTGGGGGAGTTGATACGTCCATTTTGCATCATGCTTTTATATCAATATTTATTGCATTATGGGCTGTTATTACACATTATATCTCAATACTTATGGATATTCTCTTTTATTTTACAAGGTTTACCATGAAGAGGGGGAATGCCGGCAGCTGGAATTCTGGCTGAAAAAGGAGCAAACATTGGAAACCTATTCTGCACAACTCCAAAAGTCCTGAAACTCCACGAAACCACTTTTTGAATTTATTAAGGAATTGTGAGCAAAAGAAATAGGCCAAGGGGCCCACACCTTGTCCAGGAGACAGGGGGCGCCCTTCCTATAGGGCGCGCCTCCCTATCTCCTGGGCCCCCTGGTGGGCCTCCAGCGACCATCTTCTGCTATATGAAGGGTTTTGTCCTGGAAAAATTCGTGGGCAAGCTTACGGGACGAAACTCCGCCGCCACGAGGTGGAACCTTGGCGGAATCAATCTAGGGCTCTGGCGGAGCTGTTCTGCCGGGGACACTTCCCTCCGGGAGGGGGAAATCATCACCAACGTTATCACCAACGATCCTCTCATCGGGAGGGGGTCAATCTTCATCAACATCTTCCCCAGCACCATCTCCTCTCAAACCCTAGTTCATCTCTTGTATCCAATCTTGTATCCAAAACCACAAATTGGTACTTGTGGGTTGCTAGTAGTGTTGATTACTCCTTGTAGTTGATACTTATTGGTTTACTTGGTGGAAGATTATATGTTCAGATCCTTAATGCATATTATCACACCTTTGATTAAGAACATGCTTATGCTTTGTGAGTAGTTACTTTAGGTCCTGAGGACATGGGTGAAGTCTTGCTATTAGTAGTCATGTGAATTTGGTATTCGTTCCATATTTTGATGAGATGTATGTTGTCTCTCCTCTAGTGGTGTTATGTGAACGTTGACTACATGACACTTCACCATTATTTGGGCCTGAGGAAGGCATAGGGAAGTAATAAGTAGATGATGGGTTGCCAGAGTGACAGAAGGTTAAACCGTAGTTTATGAGTTGCTTCGTTAGGGGTTCATATGTGCCCATATGTTTAGTGTTGTGGTTAGGTTTACCTTAATACTCCTTTTTGTAGTTGCGGACGCTTGCAATAGGGGTTAATCATAAGTGCAATGCTTGTCCAAGATAGGGCAGTACCCAAGTGTTGGTCTACCCACATATCAAATTATCAAAGTACCGAACGAGAATCTTACGAACGTGATGAAACTAGCCTGACGATAATTCCCAATGTGTCCTCGGGAGCTTTTCCTTATTATTAGAATTTGTCCAGGCTTATCCTTTGCTAGATAAAGGATTGGGCCACCTTGCTGCACCTTATTTACTTTATTTACTTTTGCTCGTTACTATTTATCTTATCACAAAACTATCTATCACCTAATATTTCAGTGCTTGTAGAGAAAACCTTACTGAAAACCTCTTATCATTTCCTTCTGCTCCTCGTTTGGTTCGACACTCTTACTTATCTAAAGGACTATGATAGATCCCCTATACTTGTGGGTCATCAACTGTCATGTTGCGGCATGAGCTGGTCAGCTGTTCGAGATGTTACAAATCTTTTGCGATTTTTTCCACATTATGTGATGAATCGGCCTTTACCCGATCAGGTGTCTACAACACCCTAGTCCGGATTACATACTAACTAGGGGCTGCACCTACATTTCTATTTGACAAACTCATATGGCTAAGTGAGGGTGATAAAGCCACATAGTCCGATTGCCTAGTTCATTGCGCTAAACACCTCCTTTAAGGACCAAACTCTGGGATAAAGATTGTTTAGATTCATCCCGAACACCCCCGTACTACCTACATGGGGGCTGAAGCCAACGACTGGCCAACTCTCAGATTTAACAAAACGGCCGCACAGGAGGTAAAATTTTAAATAACAGGCATTATATTACATAAGGGCTCTGTTTCATAATACACGAGGGACAATATGAATGACTTCATTCAAAGATAATGTCTTTTGAACACTGCCCCTCTACAATGCGGGATCCCTTCAGGACATCTTCAAAATACCGCTCGGGCATGCAATGCTCCTTGCCCGCGGGTGGTCCCTCGGTCGCACGCTTCAGGGTCCATCTTCGCCCACTATATATTGACTCGGGCGAAGGCCATTCGCATGCCTTCGATTCAAAATGACCGCTTGATGGCATCAACCCGAGGGCAGGCATTGACCAACCGCTTCACGAGCCCGAAGTAGCTATTGGGTATGGCTTCGGCAGGCCATAGCCGGATTATTAAATCCTTCATGGCAAGTTCGGCCACCCTATGCAGTTCGACCAGCTGTTTTAGCTGATCGCTAAAGGGCATCGGATGTTCTGGCGCAAGGTATTGCGACCAAAACAGCTTCTTCATGGAGCTCCCCTCTTTGGCTCGGAAGAACTCTGCAGCATCTGAAACGCCGCGCGGTAGATCCGCAAATGCCCCTAGAGAACTCCAAATCCGAGTCAGTAAGAGGAACCTTTTCTTCACATATTTGCTCTGCATAATAAAGGCCTTACCCACCACAATTTTGCTGGCCTCCTGGACTTCCTGGAGGGCGCCCTGGGCTTCAACCCGGTGTGACGCCCCTGATTCAATCATACACTAATCATCCACGCAAATGTGTATGATCAAGATCAGGGACTCACGAAAATATATCACAACACAACTCTAGACACAAATTAAAATAACACAAGCTTTATATTACAAGCCAGGGCCCTCAAGGGCTCGAATACAAACGAGTCACCGGAAGCAACAATATCTGAGTACAGACATGATTAAACAAGTTTGCCTTAAGAAGGTTAGCACAAAAGCAACATCGATCGAAAAGGCAAAGCCTCCTGCCTGGGAGCCTCCTAACTACTCCTGGTCGTCGGCGTCCGTCACGTGGTAGTAGGCACCCTCGGGGTAGTAGCAGTTGTCAAAGGTGGCATCTGGCTCCTGGACTCCAGCATATGGTTGCAACAACCAAAGAGAATAAAGAAGGGGGAAAAGGGGTAGCAAAGCAACCGTGAGTATTCATCCAAAGTACTCGCAAGCAAGGAGCTACACTACATATGCATCGGTATCATTGAAAGGGGTAGTATCTGTGGACTAACTGCAAAATGCCAGAATAAGAGGGGGAAAAGCTAGTCCTATCATAGACTAGCATCTTCTGGAAACCACCACCTTGCAGCAACATGAGGGAGTAGAGTCGTATAACATAAGTCATATTTATGTTGTTGTATCAACGATTCAGGATCCTTTGTCGACTCCGAAAGCAACATATCGAAATCATGCCTCAGCATCCAGTTCTTGTTGTATCGATCAGGATACTACTCCGAGTGTCCATTACCATAGGACATGCTATCGATAGATGTTTTTTCCCTGCAGGGGTGCACCAACTTACCCACCATGCTTGATTAACTCCGGTCGGACACACTTTCCTGGGTCATGCCTGGCCTCGGCCAAACAATACGCCGCAAATCGACCTAGGCTTAATAGAGAGGTCAATACGCCGGACTAACCCTAGGCCCGCCGGGGTCATGGGCCATCTCCCCGGGTACTCCTGCATGTTGCGTGGGCGGCCGGTGAGCAGACCTAGAAACCTCCTGAAAAAGGTAGGTGCTTACGTAGTCCAACCCGGCTTGCGCCGATCAGTCGCAGACGTCTATTAAGCTTCGGCTGATGCATACGACGCAGAATGCCCATACTATGCCCATGTGATGGTCAGTGCTATCAGGCCAGAGGCCCCTCGGATCAAATATCCCAATCATAGTGGATTAGGAACGTGTAGTAACAAGCAGAGGCCCACAAAAGATGTGACCCCGTTCCCCCGTCTCGATCACTTGCGGCAAGGGCTAAGAATGCCTGGCCACGCCTCGTAATTATCTTGCGGGCACCCTCTAGGTTAACGCGACTCCTCATCACTCGCAAATATGCTCGAGCGGGTACCCCTCAGGGCCGACCCGTCTTTAGTAACATGGTTCAGTGTAAAGTCATAGTAACCATAGTAACCGTGTGTCTAACACCAAGGGGAAAACCTGAGGAGTCACCCTCGACGGATTCCACTTGTTGTAATCATCAAGGTGAACATAAGAGGATCCACCCTCGAGGTTCACACTTGAGGGTTTGCATGACAGACTCGTATCAGAAGTGGCTAAGGCGGAATCACCCTCGATGACCACGACCAAATAACTACACTACTGGGTTAACATCAGAAGTGTTGATGAGGTCTCACCCTCGGCACTCGATAGTAACCGAGTAGTGTCGAGCAACTCAGGGGAAGTGATGTGCGGTGCTGGGGCCTGGTCTTCGATCCCGTTGATTGGGTCTTCGATGATGAAGCAGGGGCAAAAAGGACAAGGTGGGGGGTCACTGATGGATCACTAACCAACCTATACTAAGCAGTTTAGGATAAGCAGGTAAGATAACAATAAGCAGGTTACAAAAGCAGGCTATGCATCAGAATAGGAGCAAACAATAACAGTAGCAAAATCTAATGCAAGCATGAGAGAATGGAATGGGCGATATCGAGATGATCAAAGGGGGGGCTTGCCTGGTTGCTCTGGCAAGGAGGGGTCGTCGTTGACGTAGTCGATCACACGGGCAACATCGGTCTCGGGGTCTACCGGATAGAAGAGGGGGAAGAAATAGTAAATATAAAGCAAACATAGCATCACAAATCATAACGTGACAATATGATGTGCCGGGTGTAACCTAACGTATAGCTACACGATAAAGGTGAAGGGGGAATTCAACCGGGAATGTATTCCTGGTTGTGGACCTGGGTCAGACAGATGACCGGAGGGGAAAGTTCCATGTTCAGATAGTTAGAGGCATCTAATAGGTAAACGGACTGTGTATTCGGATTCGTCTTGTCATTCTGAGCAACTTTCATGTATAAAACATTTTCATCTAAGCTACGGTTTATTATCTACGATTTTACAAAGATTTTAGCATTTATAGAACTATTTAAATTAACAAAAAAGGAAAATTGACGTCAGCATGACGTGTTCATGACCTCAGCAGTCAATAGAGTGGCTGACGTGGTCAAACCTGACCAGTGGGGCCAGTGGGACCCACATGTCAGCCTCCGTGGGTTAACAGTGGATTAATTTGACTAGCAATAGTAGTTAGGGGTGTGGGCCCCATTAGTCCGTGACTAATTAGTGATTAAAACTAACTAACAGAATAATTATCATTTTATTTATTTAGAAAATCTATTTAATTTGCATGGGGCCCACATGTCAGTGGCACTGGGGGCTGCCATGTCAGTGTTGACCCAAGTCAACAGGTCAAAGGGGGCCCCAAGGCCCACCAGTCAGTGGCCCACATGGTGCCACATGGACGCCATGTCGCATACCTGCCGGAGACGAGCCGGAGTTGACTCCGGCGAGCCACACGCGGCGGTGCGGCTCGGGAGGGGCGTGGATTTCATGGACAGGGGGTCTGCAGGGTTGTGGTTGGGCGCGTTCGACATGGCTCGGTGTCGCGCGTCGAACGGTGGTGGCCAGAGTGGCTGGAACGGATGGGGGCGAGCGCTTCAAGTTCGTCGGCGGCGAGGTGCTTCGGGCGAGCAACGTCAACGGTGGTACGGCGCGAGTTCGGGCAAACCAGAGAGCGGGGTGAGGCCTACGTGCACGTGCGAGCAAGATGGGCACGAGCAATGACCAAAAGGTCGCTGGAACGACGCCAGCGACGAGCAACCCGGAGGCGCATTCGGTCGGCACATGGGGTCGACGCTACGGGCCTCGACAAAGCGCGTGGGAGGGGTGCAACGGGCCTGTGCGAACGTGTTGAGCACAATCCCTTGCTCTTCTGAGCTTGACGGGCAGCAACGGTCCGGCCACAAGCACGCCGGCGGAAGCAAAGGTACTGCAACGGCGGTGAACTAGCTAGGGATGAATGCGGTCGTGGTAAGAAGGAATGGATGGAGAGGGGAGCTCACCGAGCGGCTAAGAAAACCCTCGATAGGTTAGGAGCATAGGGGAAGCCGAATTGACGACAGCAGCGTCCGGTGACCCGGGATGAAAAAGAAGGGGATCCAGTGTTGCGGGGCTTGCCAGCTCCAGCGAGCAGCGCCGGGCGATGAGGCAGAGACCGGCATAGTCCTTGGGCACCTTGGAAGGTCAAAGCGATGCTGGTGGCCGTGGCTACGTCAACGAGCGGCGACGGGCGCGCTCGGGATCGAGCGAGAGGAGAGGGGAGAGGTGGATCCGAGGGCAGAGGGAGAGCGAGGTGAGTGGGAGAGGGAACCGAGGAGGTGCGGACGTGGCAGCCTTATCCCGTCGGCGGGGACGGCGAGGTGGTCGGGTGGCGACGAGCCCATGTAGCAGCGCACCGGGGGAACAGGAGGGAAAGGAGAGCGACCGGGGAGGGGAGATGGGCCGGGCCGGCTGGGCCTGTCTCTGTGGCCTTTGGCCCAGGGCCAGGGGGGTTCCCTTTTTCTGTTTTTTTTCTTTCTGAATAGCTTTTGCATTTTCTTTTAACCACTAATGACTTTCCAAAATTATGCCACTAGCCAAAACAATTTCAAGAATTATTGTGCACTACCACAAAAAAAAGATTGTGAGTCTTTTGAAAAAGTTTGCCACTTTTATGAATTAAAAATGCATTTAAATTATTGCTTAGGTCACTATTTTAGGCCACTTAAACATTTTGCAAAATTTGGTTCACCACCAATATTAGTTATGGATTATTTGCCACATGATGAACATTTAGATTTCATGTATGAAAAATATGGATTTTTTTGAATTTAGATTAGATTTGAATTTGAATTGTGATTTGGATCAAGTGAAGATTAGCAACAGTAACATGTTGACATGGCACCATTAACAGGGGATTACTGTAGCATGACACTGGGGGTGTTACACCCGGGCATCGTGTGTGCTTTGGCGGGCCTTAGCAAGTTCAGACTCTTGATCCGCAATGTTGCGCTCCAAGGACTCGCATTTCTTCACGGCGTCCTGGAGCTCCTGCTGGACCTCACCGACCCTGGCCTCATGCTTTTCACGGGCGGCTTGTTCCTTGGCTGCTCTCCCCTTGGCCTCGGCTAGCGCCTTCTTGAGGGTCTCCACCTCGGTCGACACTCCTAATAAATATCATGGCACTTTAGTCAACACAAATCATTCCTCCTTCCTGAATATAGACAAGATTATTGCATATCTTTATTGTATTCCAGCTGTTTCTTCACACGGCCGAGCTCTTCCTCGGTCCGCTCCAGACTCTGCTTCAGTCCGGAGACCTCAGCAGCATGAGAGGTCACAGCCAGGAATGATGCCTGCTTATTCATATAGAAATGTCGGGTTAGTCTCCTGCGAAAATTATTTTATCCTCTGTTCGGCTTTTCTTTCCGAACACCAGACAGAGTCTCAGGGGCTACTAACTATACTATGACATTCTTTTTATATAATTGTGTTGCTCACCTCAAAACCTGTTAGAAGGCTGGTACATGTGTCGGCCAGTCCGCTCTTAACGGACCGCACCCTCTCAACTACCGTACCCATAAGGATACGGTGTTCCGCAACAATGGAAGAGCCTTGCAGTGCTTCCAGCAAATTATCCGGTGCCTTTGGATGGACAGAGATCAACGGTGGAATAGGTGCACCTCCTTCTTTTGAAAGAGGCTTCTTGCCTGACCACGGAGCCGTATAGGTCTCCAGAATTGTATTCGGCTGGGGGCCGAATTGGATATGGCCCCCATCGCCAGTATCCATGGGGATTTGCTCCCCCATGTGTCCGGCGGCCAAGGTTTCACCCTCTGGCGCCTCCTTGATGGCCTCCTGCATCGCTCCCTGGCCTGGGGTCCTTCGGGACAACACCTCGGTGTCATCCATGGCCTTGGGACAGGAGGCCCCCGGAAGGGACCCTCTGTCCATCACCTTTGGGTCCAGCGAATTCCCCATTGATGAGGATCGCTGGAGGATGGAATGGGCCGAGCTGCAGCACATGATTTGACTTGTTAAAACCATGAAGGAAAAAGGGCCGGATATATGAGTGCGTCTTCGAGTACTTACGATTTCGCCAGGGGCTTATCCCTGGGGTGCCATTCCCAGCTGCTGTCAGTGTTCGCTGTGGAGTTGTCCGGGAGGGAAGCCTTCTACTTCTTGGACGCATTGGCCTCCAGACGCATGGAGGTCATCCTTTTCTTTCTCCCCCCCTCAGGGGGGAATGGCTTTCTTGTTCTTCCTCATCTTCCTCATCGTCCTCGGTGGTGGAGGAATGAGTCTCGGCGTCTCTGGACGTCATCTCCGAAGTGCCATTCTGATGGAGGTAACTCTGGTCCCCTTGGCCTTCTTCTTGGCCTTCTTTTCCGACGTTTGATAGGGCGCCGGAATAGGCATCTTCGTCGGAAGTGGAATTGCTCGGTCTTCGGGCAGCGGAGCCAGATAGTGAATCTGCTCCGCCATCTTTGTCCAGCCCTGAGAGGATCATTAGGGAGGCTTAGGCATCTTCCTCGAGTATGCAAGTAAAGGATACACCTTGAAAACATGAAAAAACTTACCGAACTAGCGGGATGGAACAAGTCATGCCCATGGTCCTCGGTCGTATCCGGCCACGTGTTGTTCGACTTGAAAAGCACCTTCCAGATGTCTTCGTGCGTAGTGCCAAAGAACTACAGCAGGGTCTAGTGCTTAGCCGGATCGTACTCCCACAAATGGAAAGTACGGCTTTGGCAAGGAAGGATCCGGCGAACAAGCATCACCTGGATCACATTGACAAGCTTGATATTCTTGTCTATCATGCTCCTGATGCGCGTCTGAAGCGCTGTCAGCTCGTCCAACGAAGACCAGTCCAGGCCCTTCTCTAGCCAGGAGGTGAGCCGCATCGGGGCTCCGGACTGGAATACGGGATCCGCGGCCAAGGTCGTGTCGCACGGCTCTGTGATGTAGAGCCACTGCTGTTGCCACCCTTTGACGGTCTCCACGAAGGTACCTATTAGCCATGTGACATTGGGCATCTTGCTCACCATGGCACCTCCGCACTCTGTGTCACGCCCAATATGCGACCCTATCCAAAAGGAACCCGAAGGTCCCACCAAGGATAGACCCGCATATTGAAACGCTTTTGCAAGGTGGATATCATTACATCAACATTACATAATAGATGGGGATACATACATAAGGCATACAATGCCACTCGAATACATTATCACAAAACATAAGAGCATCATCCAACTACGGAGGAAACACAAACAGAAACTCAAACGACATCCACCCTGCTAGCCGAGGCTGCCGACCTGGAACCTATCCCCTGATCGAAGAAGCAGAAGAAGAACTCAACGCAAGCAAGCATCGCTCTCGCGTCATGATCATCGCATAACATGTACCTGCAACTGTTGTTGTAGTAATCTGTGAGCCACGAGGACACAGCAATCCCATTACCATGGGTATAAAGACTAGCAAAGCTTAATGGGAATGGAAGGGGGTAAAGTGGTGAGGCTGCAGCAGCGACTAAGCATATATGGTGGCTAACATATGCAAATAAGAGCGAGAAGAGAGCAAGCAGAACGGTCGTGAAACTAGCAATGATCAAGAAGTGATCCTGAACTCCTACTTACGTCAAACATAACCCAGAAACCGTGTTCACTTCCCGGACTCCACCGAAAAGAGACCATCACGGCTACACACACGGTTGATGCGTTTTAATTCGGATCTGGTGTCAAGTTATCTACAACCGGACATTAACAAATTCCCATCTGCCTATAACCCCAGGCACGACTTTCGAAAGATTATACCCTGCAAGGGTGTCCCAACTTAGCCCATGATAAGCTCTCGCGATCAACGAAGGATATACCTTTTCCCAGGAAGACCCGATCAGACTCGGAATCCCGGTTTACAAGACATTTCGACAATGATAAAACAAGACCAGCAAAGCCGCCCGAATGTGGCGAAAAATCCTGATAGGAGCTGCACATATCTCGTTCTCAGGGCACACCGGATTGACCAAATTTCCGGTAGGCCAGCCCAGAGTTGCCCCTGGTGGCCACCGGCGGCTGACAGGTTGGACCATCACTCACGACGAGCACTGGCCCGGGAGGGATAAAATAAAGATGACCCTCGAGAGCGCGACTCCCAAGGGAAAAAGGGCTAGGTGAGGCAAATGGTAAAACCAAGGTTGGGCCTTGCTGGAGGAGTTTTATTCAAAGCGAACTATCAAGGGGGTCCCATAGATCACCCGACCGCGTAAGGAACGCAAAATCCGGGAACATAACACCGGTATGACGGAAACTAGGGCGGCAAGAGTGGAACAAAACACCAGGCATAAGGCCGAGTCTTCCACCCTTTACCAAGTATATAGATGCATTAATAATATAAGAGATATTGTGATATCCCAATCAAAATCCTATCCACCATGGAGAAATCTTCAACTTCACCTGCAATTAGCAACGCTATAAGAGGGGCTGAGCAAAAGCGGTAACATAGCCAAACAACGGTTTGCATAGGAAAGGTATCAAAGGTTAGAGGTTCATGGCAATATGGGAGGCTTGATAAACAGGTGATAGGTAAAGCAGCATAGCGATAGAACGAAGCAACTAGCATAGCAATGATAGTAGTGAGATCCAGGGTAGCGGTCATCTTGCCTGAAATCCCGCAAGGAAGAAGAACGAGTCCATGAAGAAGACGAATGGATGAAGCCGAACCAACCGTAGACGAACGAATCCTCACGATCGCAACGAAACAACAACTATCGAAAAGAAGCACACAACATGGTAAACACACCACACATGAACAAGGCATGATGCACCAAAAGCATGATGCATGACAAGGCTACATGAAGCTACTCATGGCAAGAGATGATGCAAACAAGAGCAACACATCAAGGCAAGTTTAAATGAGGCCGGGAACAACATATAACAATTCCGGTAAGTCCTCATATGCATATTTCGAAGTTGGTCCAAATCTGAATAAACCTTATGTTCAAGTTGTTAAACAGCAAGTTAAAATGCAACAAGATGATCTACACGAGATTCTAGTCAAGTTACACATAAAGTTCGTTTAGTTCGGAGCTACGGCCTAGAAGATAAGAGCAAAACAAGTTAAACATGGCATTGATGCAAAATGCACCCAAACATCAAGCAGACACACGAAAACAAGGATGCAACATGATAATATGAAACTATGTGCAAAATCAAGCAAGTTTCATATAGAGCACACTCAAAACGGAGCAACGGTTCAACACACACACATGAAACAAGTTATAGCAACAATCTGTCCAAAACAGCAATTAGGCATCTTGCAAGCATCAAAACAACATGCTACAGCATCTCAACATGAAAACAAAAGACATGGACATGATGTACAGGTAAAGCATTACAAAACATGAACACTGAGCTATCTCCAGAAATCACTAGAACATGCTCAAACACACTTGGCAAGATTGCAAATAATAACAATTTCAAACTTTGCAGAAAATAACATCAGGTTGCACTGTTCAGAGCTATCAAACAACATGTTACAGGAACTCATCATGGCAAACAAAGGCATGTCATGAATCTACTAATTGCATAGATCAAAAGTCCCTTACTGACCATAATCCAAAAAGGATCAGAAAATATGATGGCACCCATGTAAACATAGCAAGTTATAATACAGATTCAAACATGGCAGAAACAGAATTATGAAGGCATGTTGGTGAGCTTGTGGAACTCATTACAGATCATTTCATGACATGGCAAGGCACCCAACAGTAAGAAGACATATTTGTGAAGCCAAGCATGGCAAGAGCAAGTTCATAGGGTGCATGGAACACTAGCAACAATCATGGCAACAACTGAACTTAATGTTAACAGGCTGACAACAACATTATCAAGCAACTTTGAAGCAAGATATGAACAAGCTACAGCAAGCTATAATTGCAACCATGGGCATGAATGGATAGAGCATGACATGTAGAACAAAACATATTTAGTGAACATCTCCAGATTATGCATAGAATGACTTGTAGAGCAGGTTTACATAGCATCACGAAATAACAGATTCAACCTAGCAAAACAGCAACAGCAAGTACCCTACTAAAAAAGCTCGATTCACTCACCACAAGTCATTGAATGACAAGATAAGCATAGCATCAGCAAGAAGACATGTTTATGAAACAAACCAAGGCAAGAACAAGTCTATAGCATGCAAGGATCAATTACAACAACCTTGGCAAAATTGAATAACACGTAAACAATCTGCCAGGAAACATTTTGAAGCAAAAGTAGAGAATGAAAATGACATGCTAGACTACTCCATAACAGCAAGCAAGGGCATGAATGGATAGACAATAACCATATGTTCAAAACACCCTTACTGAAGTATCTCAAAATATGCATGGATCTCTCTGTAGCATCATGTTTACATTGCATCAAAATAACAGCAGAACTGGGACTAAAATCAGCAACATCACGATGCCTAGTTTGCATGCTTGTGCTAGTCACCACATTGATCACAAAAATACATGGTAAGCACCCCTGTAAATATGGCATAGCATAGTTCAAAACACATGTAGACATCAACCTCATAAGATGAACACATCAAACATGGCAAAAATGACAAATGAGCAAGTTATGTTAACAGACAGCAGACAACATCATGAAGCACTCTTGCAACGATGATTCAGGCATCAATATGAGCTCCAATGAATATGATGCAATGGAATGAAATGAAGTACTCGTTGAGGCGAACAATTTGACATATTACACGCACGAAACGAAGGTGCGGATGCAGAGATATGATGCGACGAACATGGCATGATAATGTCAAAATAATCGGGGACTTGGTGGAATTTTTACCCCGCGAAAAACGTGGACGAGGACGACCCGGAACGAGGAGATCCGGGCGGGGCGAGGGCGTTTGGATCGGTGTGCGGTTGGATCTGATCCACGTCAACACGGATCCGGACGGTGTGAACTCCGGCGAGGAGATCCGGCGAGGAGGAGGCCGGTGGGGGCGGTAGACGGCGCCGGGGAGGTCGGAGACGAACGTCGGCGGCCGAATCCGGTGATCCCCGACCGGATCGGGCAAGCAGGGGGCCACAGCGAAGCGGCGGACTCCGGTGGCGGCGGCGCCGGGCGGTGGCTGGCGGCGGAGTGGCGAGGGGGCGGCGCTGGAGTGCTCCCGGCCGGACGGGCGGCGGCAGGCGGCGGAGGAGGCCGGGGCGGGGCCGAGGCACGGGCGCGGCGAGGAGGCGGCTGCCGGCGGGGACCCGGCGTGGCGGCGGTGCGCCGGCAAGGGCGGACGGCGGGGCGTGGGGCTCGGGTTGGCGGGGCGTGGGGCTCGGGCCCACGGGGCGTGGCGGCGGGCGCGGCGGCGCTCGGGTGTGGGCCCGGGGAGGGCCAGCGATGGGCCTCATGGGCTTCGGCGGTGCGCAGGACGGGCGGCGAGGACGTAGCGGCGCGGGAGTGGCTGAGGCGGCGGAGGAGGTGACGTGGCAGGCCGCGATTGGCTGGGGCGACGTGGCTGCGGGGCGGTGGACGTGTCCGGCCGCCGGGCGGACATGTCCGACGGCATGCAGGGGAAGAGGGTAGGATTCATCTGTGCGAAAATTCGGGGAGGGGGGAGACACCTATTTATAGCTAGAGGGAGCTAGGAGAGTCCAAATGAGGGGCGGTTTTCGGCCACGCGATTATGGTCGAACGACCGAGAGCATGGAGGGGAGTTTGCTGGGTTTTGGGCCACTTTGGAAGGGGTTTTGGGCTACAAAGAGAAAGGGGGTTTTCGGGCTACGCGGTTAACCGTTGGAGTACCAAACGACCTCCAAATGGCACGAAACTTGACAGGCGGTCTACCGGTGCTATACCGAGGCCACTTGGCAAGCCTCGGGCCATTCTGAGAAAGTTTAACACCCACACACGAAAACAAGGTCTGAGAGGGGCGACGGGCGCGCGCGAGAGGTCCGGACTCCGAACGGACAACAGAGAGAACCGGGAGAACCCGAACGGATGCAAGTTTTGAAAAACATGCGGATGAAATGCAGATGATGACATGGCAAAATGCAACACACAAGCAAATGACATGGCAACAACGGCGAATAACTGGCTGACACCTGGCGCATCGAATCCGGGGCGTTACAACACTCCTCCACTAACAAGAGATCTTGTCCCGAGATCTTAGGACCGAGACGGAAGAGAAAAGGGATGAGGTGAAACAAGAAGCAAGAGAAGAAGCAAAGAATCGAGAGCACTCGAGAATAAGAGAGGAACGATGAGGATGACGAGAATCAAAAGCTCACGGAATCAGATAAACTGAGAAACCACTCTGGTTAGAACGAGATAAGAAACGAATAAGACTGAAAGGATTTAGGCAGCACTCCGGTTGAACAAGGAAAGAATAGAACATGAGCTTCACCCAAAGAGATGGCACTTGACGAGATGAACAATGCAATGCCTCCGGAAGAACTGAAAGAATTGAATGAAAAGAACTTAGAAAAAAAGGATTGAACGGAATTGTTGAGAAAATCAACAACGAAAGAATAAGCTTGTTGTGGACTTATAGGTAAAATCTCAAGATCATAAGGTGATAACCGGCCACAAACGGAAATGATTGGATAGCTGAGAGGAACGAAGAAATGCAAAACTACTTCAAAAGAAAATGAAGAATTACTTGCGCTTCAAGACGCGAGAAGAAAAGGATACTTGAACTCCTCCAACAAAATCTTGATGAATTCTTGAAGAAAAGATTAAATCATGAAGAACTGCCATGAAGAACTCCGGTGACAAAAGGGTGATGAGGTAGAATTAAGGAAGAAAGAATAAGATGAGCCTTGCGGTGATTTAGATGGAGGTTCCAACAAAATAGCCGAGGAAAATTTGAACTCCGGAAAAGAAAAAGATGAACAACACTTGGAACTAGAATTTATTCATCAAGAACAAATTCCGAAGGAAGGGATTACTCACTTGGATGAAATAAGAATAAGATTTATTGTATGCTTATCCTTCGTCAAATTTAATTAATGACAACCGGATTTTTCATACTACTTATCCTTCTTGAAAAGGATTGAGAACTGACATATCACAAACTTGAGAAGGTCTTCCTGAACCACCGGTAGGATTGAAAAGAACGAATGAATTAATATGATGACAAAGGAAAAAGAATCTGAATGAACCACCGTTAGAATTCGAAAATGACTGATGAAAGAGACTTAATCACCGGGAAGAATTAGAAGAACAAATAAGCTATAGGGGATTTAGATGCAAAAGAACAAAGAGATCATGAGCTGATTAACGAACACTTGAATGAAGCGCCGGGATAATTAGAGAACAGTAACTGGAATGACGTCCTCCGATGAAACGAAAAAGAAATCAACTCCTGAAATACTCCAGATGGGTAAGAAAGAATATCTGACAAGCTGGAAAAAAAAATCAAGATGATGATATGAAGCTAGAACCCCGAAACTACGAGAGAACGGACAAGATTTAGAGGAAAACTCTTCTTCGATCTTCAAATGACGACGAGAAACACCACCAAAATTACTGATATACTCCGGGAGAATGAAAACCTAAAAGGTTGAGCCAACAATGAAAAGAGTTTGGAAACGATCTTGGAGAAGGCATGTGACTGATGGAATTCATTCTTACGTCACACTTCAAAAAGAATTGAGAATCACTCCGGGGGAATTAGAAGAGTCAGGTAAGATCGTGGGAAAAGACCTGTGGGTTAGGGCCCACTAGAGAGAGAAAAACACCGTTGGAAAGGGATGAAGAGGAGATGATGCACCGGAACGATAGAAATATTTGAATGAGGTGACAACCTCGAATTAGTTGGAACACAGACGAATCTCCTGAGATGTCTTGAACACTCCGGAAGGATAAACTGGCGAGAGTAAAATGAGCAAGGAGAACACTTGATCCAAGGAAAAGAATACTATCACTACTGAAAATTAGAATTGAGTCCACCGGAAAAGAGATGAAGAATGTCCACCGAGACGAGAATTCACCGGTTGAAACAATTGACGAAAGACTGAAGAGGCTCCACATGAATGAAAATTGATGTTCGAAAGAGACTCAGACTCCGAAAAGAAGAGGGTGGGAGGGCGGGAAAACAAAGGTAACTTGGAAGGGGAAAATCGACAATTAATCTTCAAGAGAAAACACTGATTGAAATCGTTGAGCAAAGAAGGCAAAGACTTCACATGAGTAGGATGGATACTCGATTGCAGACTTTGGTTTCAATAAGAAGAAGGGTGGGCGGGTGGGAAAGAAAACAACTGAGGATTGAACTTGGCAAAGACGAAGAGGCTCGAGTCAACTTGACGAGAAATGCACCGGATGAAAAGAGAAGAGAACCAATGACCGAAAAACCAACTGCGTGATCCTAATGAAAAATTTGAAGGGGAAGAGGAGTGATTCAAAACACCTACGTCAAGATTCCTTACCAGAGCGACGACGGGGCTGAGGAGTAAAAAGAATTCCTACTCTCCGATATAACTAGACTCCAAAAACAATTTTCTTCTAGACTCAACAACGGCCAAACTACACGATCAATCAAGGGGGCTCCTAAGGTCGGTCGAGGCTCTGATACCAACTCGTCACGCCCAATATGCGACCCTATCCAAAAGGAACTCGAAGGTCCCACCAAGGATAGACCCGCATATTGAAACGCTTTTGCAAGGTGGATATCATTACATCAACATTACATAATAGATGGGGATACATACATAAGGCATACAATGCCACTCGAATACATTATCACAAAACATAAGAGCATCATCCAACTACGGAGGAAACACAAACAGAAACTCAAACGACATCCACCCTGCTAGCCGAGGCTGCCGACCTGGAACCTATCCCCTGATCGAAGAAGCAGAAGAAGAACTCAACGCAAGCAAGCATCGCTCTCGCGTCATGATCATCGCATAACATGTACCTGCAACTGTTGTTGTAGTAATCTGTGAGCCACGAGGACACAGCAATCCCATTACCATGGGTATAAAGACTAGCAAAGCTTAATGGGAATGGAAGGGGGTAAAGTGGTGAGGCTGCAGCAGCGACTAAGCATATATGGTGGCTAACATACGCAAATAAGAGCGAGAAGAGAGCAAGCAGAACGGTCGTGAAACTAGCAATGATCAAGAAGTGATCCTGAACTCCTACTTACGTCAAACATAACCCAGAAACCGTGTTCACTTCCCGGACTCCACCGAAAAGAGACCATCACGGCTACACACACGGTTGATGCGTTTTAATTCGGATCTGGTGTCAAGTTATCTACAACCGGACATTAACAAATTCCCATCTGCCTATAACCCCAGGCACGACTTTCGAAAGATTATACCCTGCAAGGGTGTCCCAACTTAGCCCATGATAAGCTCTCGCGATCAATGAAGGATATACCTTTTCCCAGGAAGACCCGATCAGACTCGGAATCCCGGTTTACAAGACATTTCAACAATGATAAAACAAGACCAGCAAAGCCGCCCGAATGTGGCGAAAAATCCTGATAGGAGCTGCACATATCTCGTTCTCAGGGCACACCGGATTGACCAAATTTCCGGTAGGCCAGCCCAGAGTTGCCCCTGGTGGCCACCGGCGGCTGACAGGTTGGACCATCACTCACGACGAGCACTGGCCCGGGAGGGATAAAATAAAGATGACCCTCGAGAGCGCGACTCCCAAGGGAAAAAGGGCTAGGTGAGGCAAATGGTAAAACCAAGGTTGGGCCTTGCTGGAGGAGTTTTATTCAAAGCGAACTATCAAGGGGGTCCCATAGATCACCCGACCGCGTAAGGAACGCAAAATCCGGGAACATAACACCGGTATGACGGAAACTAGGGCGGCAAGAGTGGAACAAAACACCAGGCATAAGGCCGAGTCTTCCACCCTTTACCAAGTATATAGATGCATTAATAATATAAGAGATATTGTGATATCCCAATCAAAATCCTATCCACCATGGAGAAATCTTCAACTTCACCTGCAATTAGCAACGCTATAAGAGGGGCTGAGCAAAAGCGGTAACATAGCCAAACAACGGTTTGCATAGGAAAGGTATCAAAGGTTAGAGGTTCATGGCAATATGGGAGGCTTGATAAACAGGTGATAGGTAAAGCAGCATAGCGATAGAACGAAGCAACTAGCATAGCAATGATAGTAGTGAGATCCAGGGTAGCGGTCATCTTGCCTGAAATCCCGCAAGGAAGAAGAACGAGTCCATGAAGAAGACGAATGGATGAAGCCGAACCAACCGTAGACGAACGAATCCTCACGATCGCAACGAAACAGCAACTATCGAAAAGAAGCACACAACATGGTAAACACACCACACATGAACAAGGAATGATGCACCAAAAGCATGATGCATGACAAGGCTACATGAAGCTACTCATGGCAAGAGATGATGCAAACAAGAGCAACACATCAAGGCAAGTTTAAATGAGGCCGGGAACAACATATAACAATTCCGGTAAGTCCTCATATGCATATTTCGAAGTTGGTCCAGATCTGAATAAACATTATGTTCAAGTTGTTAAACAGCAAGTTAAAATGCAACAAGATGATCTACACGAGATTCTAGACAAGTTACATATAAAGTTCGTTTAGTTTGGAGCTACGGCCTAGAAGATAAGAGCAAAACAAGTTAAACATGGCATTGATGCAAAATGCACCCAAACATCAAGCAAACACACGAAAAGAAGGATGCAACATGATAATATGAAACTATATGCAAAATCAAGCAAATTTCATATAGAGCACACTCAAAACGGAGCAACGGTTCAACACACACACATGAAACAAGTTATAGCAACAATCTGTCCAAAACAGCAACTAGGTATCTTGCAAGCATCAAAACAACATGCTACAGCATCTCAACATGAAAACAAAAGACATGGAAAAGATGTACAGGTAAAGCATTACAAAACATGAACACTGAGCTATCTCCAGAAATCACTAGAACATGCTCAAACACACTTGGCAAGATTGCAAATAATAACAATTTCAAACTTTGCAGAAAATAACATGAGGTTGCACTGTTCAGAGCGATCAAACAACATGTTGCAGGAACTCATCATGGCAAACAAAGGCATGGCATGAATCTACTAATTGCATAGATCAAAAGTCCCTTACTGACCATAAGCCAAAAAGGATCAGAAAATATGATGGCACCCATGTAAACATAGCAAGTTATAATATAGATTCAAACATGGCAGAAACAGAATTATGAAGGCATGTTGGTGAGCTTGTGCAACTCACTACAGATCATTTCATGGCATGGCAAGGCACACAACAGTAAGAAGACATATTTGTGAAGCCAAGCATGGCAAGAGCAAGTTCATAGGGTGCATGGAACACTAGCAACAATCATGGCAAAAACTAAACTTAATGTTAACAGGCTGACAGCAACATTATCAAGCAAATTTGAAGCAAGATATGAACAAGCTACAACAAGCTATAATTTCAACCATGGGCATGAATGGATAGAGCATGACATGTAGAACAAAACATATTTAGTGAACATATCCAGATTATGCATAGAATGACTTGTAGCAGCAGGTTTACATAGCATCACGAAATAACAGATTCAACCTAGCAAAACAGCAACAACAAGTACCCTACTAAACAAGCTCGATTCACTCACCACAAGTCATTGAATGACAAGATAAGCATAGCATCAGCAAGAAGACATGTTTATGAAACAAACCAAGGCAAGAACAAGTCTATAACATGCAAGGATCAATTACAACAACCTTGGCAAAATTGAATAACATGTAAACAATCTGCCAGGAAACATTTTGAAGCAAAAGTAGAGAACGAAAATGACATGCTAGACTACTCCATAACTGCAAGCAAGGGCACGAATGGATAGACAATAACCATATGTTCAAAACACCCTTACTAAAGTATCTCAAAATATGCATGGATCTCTCTGTAGCATCATGTTTACATTGCATCAAAATAACAGCAGAACAGGGACTAAAATCAGCTACATCACGATGCCTAGTTTGCATGCTTGTGCTAGTCACCACATTGATCACAAAAATACATGGTAAGCACCCCTGTAAATATGACATAGCATAGTTCAAAACACATGTAGACATCAACCTCATAAGATGAACACATCAAACATGGCAAAAATGACAAATGAGCAAGTTATGTTAACAGACAACAGACAAACATCATGAAGCACTCTTGCAATGATGATTCAAGCATCAATATGAGCTCCAATGAATATGATGCAATGGAATGAAATGAAGTACTCGTTGAGGCGAACAATTTGACATATTGAACGCACGAAACGGAGGTGCGGATGCAGAGATATGATGCGACGAACATGGCATGATAATGTCAAAATAATTGGGGACTTGGTGGAATTTTTACCCCGCGAAAAACGTGGACGAGGACGACCCGGGACGAGGAGATCCGGGCGGGGCGAGGGCGTTTGGATCGGTGTGCGGGTGGATCTGATCCACGTCAACACGGATCCGGATGGCGCGAACTCCGGCGAGGAGCTCCGGCGAGGAGGAGGCCGGTGGGGGCGGTAGACGGCGCCGGGGAGGTCGGAGACGAACGTCGGCGGCCGGATCCGGTGATCCCCGACCGGATCGGGTGAGGAGGGGGCCACAGCGAGGCGGCGGACTCCGGTGGCGGCGGCGCCGGGCGGTGGCTGGCGGCGGCGCCGGGCGGTGGCTGGCGGCGGAGTGGCGCGGGGGCGGCGCTGGAGCGCTCCCGGCCGGACGGGCGGCGGCGGGCGGCGGAGGAGGCCGAGGCGGGGCCGAGGCACGGGCGCGGCGAGGAGCCGGCGGCCGGCGGGGACCCGGCGCGGCGGCGCGGGCTGCAGCGGCGGGGCGCCGGCAAGGGCGGACGGCGGGGCGTGGGGCTCGGGTCGGCGGGGCACGGGGCTCGGGCCCGCGGGGCGCGGCAGCGGGCGCGGCGGCGCTCGGGCGCGGGCCCGGGGAGGGCCGGCGATGGGCCTCGTGGGCTTCGGCGGCGCGCAGGACGGGCGGCGGTGACGTGGCGGCGCGGGAGTGGCTGAGGCGGAGGAGGAGGTGACGTGGCAGGCCGCGATTGGCCGGGGCGACGTGGCTGCGGGGCGGTGGACGTGTCCGGCCGCCGGGCGGACATGTCCGGCGGCGCGCAAGGGAAGAGGCTAGGGTTCATCTGCGCGAAAATTCGGGGGGGGGGGAGACACCTATTTATAGCTAGAGGGAGCTAGGAGAGTCCAAATGAGGAGCGGTTTTCGGCCACGCGATGGTTATCAAACGACCGAGAGCATGGAGGGGACTTTGCTGGGTTTTGGGCCACTTTGGAAGGGGTTTTGGGCTGCAAAGAGAAAGGGGGTTTTCGGGCTATGCGGTTAACCGTTGGAGTACCAAAGGACCTCCAAATGGCACGAAACTTGACAGGCGGTCTACTGGTGCTATACCAAGGCCACTTGGCAAGCCTCGGGCCATTCCGAGAAAGTTTAACACCCACACACGAAAACAAGGTCTGAGAGGGGCGACGGGCGCGCGCGAGAGGTCTGGACTCCGAACGGACAACAGAGAGAACTGGGAGAACCCGAATGGATGCAAGTTTTGAAAAACATGCGGATGAAATGAAGATGATGAAATGGAAAATGCAACATGAAAGCAAATGACATGGTAACAACGGCGAATAACTGGCAGACTCCTGGCACATCGAATCTGGGGCGTTACACTCTGCCTGTTGACTGCCTACGACCTTCGGCTTCACATTGAAGATCTTTAACAATAATCCGAAGTGGGGTAGGATGCGGAGGAAGGACTCGCACACGACAATGAATGCCGAGATGTTGAGGAAGGAGTTGGGGGCCAGATCATGGAATTCCAGCCCATAGTAGAACATGAGTCCGCAGAATAACGGGTAGAGAGGAAATCCCAACCCGCCGACGAAGTGGGGGATGAATACTACCCTCTCATGGGGCTCCGATGTGGGGACGATTTGTCCCTTGGCTAGAAGCCGGTGGGCCATTTCCTCGGCCAAATACCCAGCCTCCCAGAGCTTCATAATGTCCTTCTCCTGGATGGTCGGACTGTTGGGCTATGAAGATACAAGATAGAAGACTCCGTCCCATGTCCATATGCGACTCTCCTTTGCGTGGAAGGCAAGCTTGGCGATTCGGATATGAAGATTCCTTTCTCAGTAACCGAGTCTATGTAACCCTAGCCCCCTCCGGTGTCTATATAAATCGGAGGGTTTAGTTCGTAGGACAAGAACAATCATAATCATTGGCTAGCTTCTAGGGTTTAGCCTCTACTATCTCCTGGTAAATCAACTCTTGTAATACTCATATCATCAAGATCAATCAAGCAGGAAGTAGGGTATTACATCCATCGAGAGGGCCCGAACCTAGGTAAACATTGCGTCCCCCGCCTCCTGTTATCATTAGCCTTAGACGCACAGTTCGGGACCCCCTACCCGAGATCCGCTGGTTTTGACACCGGCATTGGTGATTTCATTGAGAGTTCCACTGTGACGTCGAAGATAGAGTTGATGGCTCGACTTGTTACCAAGGACAACATCACCTCCAGGGGAGCCCTGGCCTCAGGCCAAACCCTCCGGCCGGGCGGCTTCGTCATGATCGCCTGTTTGGCCGTCGGGCCGATGATGACTTCTCGGGTCATCGAAAATCGTCTCCACGTCAGCTGGGAATACGCCGAGCAGATGGATCCAACAGAGTTATCATCTTTAAACGGGCTCCTGGATCGCATCGGCGCTTTGGGAGTTGCTATTGACTACAATCGGATTGGGCTTAAACCCGATCAGAGAGAGATTGAATCTTCGCCAATCACCCATCAGATAGCGGTGGTGGAGGAGCAATGCAACAACTCTTAACTATATTGAGGACGAAATATGTCCGGATTTCCGAGCTCACCGAGCCGGATACCTGCCCGCGGGAAGACATGCCCTGAACTCCGAACTTATAATCGGACTGTGGGCCAGAAAAATTGGTTGACATCCCGGAACCCGAACTATTAAGCTCAGAAACTCCTCAAGCTCTTGGTCACAGATCGGATCAGGTTTCGGACTTAAATCCACCCACCCACCCAGACTCAAGCGATCTTTCCCACATCAGACAACAGTCCCAAGAGATGGTACATCACTTTTGGGCCAGATTCCTCCTTGTCAAGGATGAGGTCAATGACTGTTGCGATGAAGACGCAATCTCATTATTCTGCAAAAATTGCACAGACAAGGCACTCCTTAACGCCACAAATCACCGTCACGTGTGACGCTTCGATGACTTGGCGACCATAGTACAGAAGTACTGCGCGATGGTAAGCGCCTGGAGAACTCAGACACCCTTTTGGGATCCACTAGCTCTCACTAAACCCCTCGTCCGAACAAAAAGGGTGTAACATCATAGGTCTCCCAATCCAATCACGAAGAAATCAAAGCCCACTACAGGGCGCGGAACCGTTTTGGAGGGGTGGCTTGATAGGCCGTGCAAAATACACACCACACCGGATACCGTACCAACACACAGCCATAGAGCATGTTGGATGCTTCGGCAGGTGGCCAAGAGCGGCGAGGATCTCCTCATAAAAAACACCGCAGAGCAACATCCCACAGAATAAAACACTATAGTATTAACAGTCTTCGAGACTTTCGCCTCAAGTAACAGGCGCTAAAGAGCACTCCGTGGCCTTGTCGAAGTCTGCCAAGTTGCAGGGGTAAATCCCTGGCACAACATGGCCATAACTTCAAGTGCCAGTGACGAACCACAATTCAGAACAGTCCGTGCACCAGCCGCTTTGGTCCTCAGTCCAATCGTTGACGGCTTCGGGCATACCAAAGTGCTCATGGACAGTGGCAGCAGACTAAACCTCATTTACAAGGAAACTTTCAACAAAATGGAAATAGATAGGAGCCGCATTGAGCAAAGCAGCACAACGTTCCGAGGAATTATTCCCAGCCGGGAGGCACGATGTGTGGGAAAAATCACACTCGATGTGGTATTCGGCACGTCGGAGAATTATCTATCTGAAGAGATATCCTTTCAGGTGGCCCCTTTCAATAGTGGATATCACGCCCTGTTAGGGCGGGACGCGTTCGTGAGCTTCCAATCCATACCCCATTACGGGTACATGAAGCTCAAGATGCCAGGGCCCAATGGAATTATCACTCTTGCCAGTGATCCAAACACAGCACACCGTGCCAAAAATAAAACAGCCGCCTTGGCCCTCGAAGCATTGTCCGAAGCCCTCGCGACGGAAGAATGAACTGCATTATGCTCCACAGTGGATCGGGACGACGTGATACTCGATTAGCGATCCAAGTCCACCTCCTTTAGACTAGCAGACGAAATAGTTAAAGTCCAAGTCCACCCAACGGACTCCATGAAGACAACATCCATCGGGGCACAAGTGGACCCAAAAATCAACGCTGCACTGCGGGCGTTCTACGCGAGAACTGGGATATCTTCACCTGGCAGCCCTCTGATATGTCGGGGATCCCACGCAGGCTGTCCGAACACAGCCTCAACATACTGAAGGGATACAAGCCGGTCAAGCAAACACTACGGCGCTTTTCAGAACCCAAACGATAAGATATGGGAGAGGAGCTAGCCAAGTTACTTGAAGCCGGATTCATCAGAGATATAAAACACCCGGATTGGCTAGAAAACCTGGTGATGGTACCAAATAAGGATAAATCCTGGCGCCTATGTGTCGATATCAAAGACCTCAACAAGGCTTGCCCTAAGGGTCCCTTCCCTCTCCCGTGCATTGATCAAACTATCGATGCTACCGCGAGACACGACTCATTGTGTTTCCTCGACGCATACCCCGGATACCATCAAATCAAGATGACGGAGTCTGATCAGGCCACAATGGCATTTATCACCCCATACGGGCCTTTCTGCTTCAATACTGTGCCTTTCGGGCTCAAAAACGCTAGTACCACCTACCAACGCATGACTCAAACATGCCTAGAGAAACAAATCGGCAAAACAGTTGAAACATATGTCGACGACGTGGTCATAAATACCAGACATGTCGAATCTTTAATGGACGATCTAAGGCTCACATTCGATAACCTCCGAACATATGACATTAAGCTCAATCCGGAAAAATGTGTTTTCGGCGGTCCCGCTGGAAAGCTGCTCGGCTTCATTGTTTCCAATAGTGGAATTGAAGCAAACCCAGCTAAAATCCAAGCTTTGTCACAGTTGGCTACCCCAACAGATCTCAAACAAATCCAGAAACTAACTGGATGTGTGGAAGCTTTAAGTCGCTTTATCTCCAGATTGGGAGAAAAGGCATTGCCACTTTATCGTCTTCTTCGACGAACCGAACACTTCGAGTGGACGGATGCAACAATGGTCGGACTGGAGGAAATAAAGGCTCTTTTAGCAAGTAACCCAATCCTGGCCGCGCCGAACATTGGCGAACACATGTTGCTATACATAGCTGCAACACACCAAGTTGTGAGTGCGGTGCTCGTCGTCGAATGAGAGGAGGACGGACACAAATTTGCGGTTCAGAAGCCGGTATACTACATATCTACTGTCCTCACACCATGCAAATCCCGGTACCCACATTATCAAAAAATATCATATGGGGTCTTCATGGCATCCCGGAAACTACGACACTATTTTCAAGAATTTTCAATCACGGTGGCCTCTGAAGTACCACTCAATGACATAATAAACAACTGCGATGCCACGGGCCGGATTGCTAAGTGGGCCATCAAGCTCCTCCCATTCGACATCACATATTAACCACGGCGAGCCATTAAATCCCAAGTACTGGCAGACTTCTTCGCCGAATGGACAGAGGCCAACCTCCCTAAAGAGTACGGCACATACTCCAACTGGATCATGCACTTCGACGGCTCTAATATTCTGGCAGGTCTGCGAGCAGGTGTTGTCCTAACATTCCCCACTGGAGATACAGTCCAATACATACTCCAAATATTATACACAGACTCCAACAATGCAGCCGAATACGAGGCTCTGTTGCATGGTCTTCGGATGGCCGTCTCCATGGGCATTCATCGCCTAGAAGTATGTGGGGATTCAAACCTCGCAATATCTTAAATAAATGGAGACTTCGATGCCAAAGATGTTAAAATGGCGGCCTATCATAATCTCGTCCTTAAAATGTCAGCTTGGTTTGAGGGGCTCAATTTCATCATGTGGTTCAAGAAAACAATCAAGCAGCGGATGTCCTCGCCTGCATCGGCTCTAAGCACGACCCTGTCCCACCTAACATCTTTCTAGAAAGGCTTTTCCAGCCATCCGTGGTGTCGAAAGGGGAGACCGACAACATCAGTCCGGATCCGACCACAACCCCAGATTCCGAACACACTGACATAATCGGGGGCTCTACCACCGAAATAACATCATGGCTGTTATCGCCCCATGGACCGAATCCTTCTTGGCCTACCTTAATAGGCAAGAACTCCCCGAGGATCAAAATGAGGCACGCTGCATTGTGTGGCGCTCTAAAGCCTACAAAGTCCATGAGGGAGAGCTTTATAAGAAAAGCGCTACCAGAGTACTTCAAAGATGTATCGCTGAGGAGGAAGGGCGGCAGCTCTGGGCTGAAATTCATTCCGGCCTCGATGGTCACCACGCCGCAGCTCGGGCCCTTGTAAGCAAGGCCTTCCATACAGGTTTCTACTGGCCGACGGCCCGAGCAGACGCACAGGACCTCGTCCAACATTGTGTCGGATGCCACCTTTTCGCCAACCAAAGCCATATGCCACCCACCGCTCTACAAACAATCCCCATAACTTGGCCTTTTGCGGTATGCGGGCTTGATATGGTCGGACCCCTTAAAGGAGGAAGCCATAAGAAAAAAATACTTGTTGGTCATGGTGGATAAATTCACCAAATGGATAGAGGCTAAACCAGTTAAAACTGCCAAATACGGACCCGTGATAGACTTCATATCGGGTGTTGTGCACCATTATGGTGTCCCCCACAGCATCATCACCGTCAACGACTCCAATTTCACAGCCGATGAGGTGAAAACTTGGTGCGGCAACATGGGCATTAAGCTCGATTATGCCTCTGTCTATCACCCTCAAACAAACGGTCAAGTCGAACAAGCCAATGCTCTTATTATGAGCGGCATTAAACTAAGACTAGTGCGATCCTTAAAAGAATCAGACACGCACTGGGTTGAGGAGCTTGAATCTGTACTCTGGGGGCTACGGACCATGACAAATTGCACTACCGGATACAAACCCTTCTTCATGGTGTATGGCACAGAGGTTGTGTTGCCCTACGATATTATTCATGACTCACCTCGAGTGCGCATGTACGAGGAGAGAGAGGCCGAGATCGATCAGCAAGACAGTTTAGATACCCTCGAAGAGGAGCGCCACATCATAAAAGTCTATTCTGCATTCCATCAACAACAGGCTCGCAGGTATCAAAGCAGAGAAGTACGGGCCAAGACTTATAATATTGGCGAACTCGTTCTACGTCTACTGGAGAAGAAAAAGGACAAACTCAAGCCCAAGTGGGAGGGTCCCTTCATTATTGACAAGTTTCTCACCGATGGAGTGTACTGCCTACGTGATGCATCAGATAATCGCCTCAAGCCGGACCCATGGAACGCGGCCAGACTCTTAAGATTCTACGCCTAGCGCCGAACTCTTTGTTCGTCTCCTTCCCTCTGTTCCTTTTTATTTACTTTTTAGCTCTCTTCTCGCTTTTTCTTTTGTAGCTCTAAAGCTCTAGTGTGGCTAGACTACACTTGTGACGCACTAATCTTCAAGTATGTGCGCTCATTATACCTGGGGGCTTCTTATACAGAAGCTTCATATAATTATCTTCCGGGCATCAAGCCCACTGCATATGTGTTCTTTTTCCATATGTACCCTTTTTTGGCCATTATATGCATCGATATGACTTAAGTTTTGGCTAAGCTAGGTTGCCTGGCTCCTGTGCTTATGCACTACATTCCCGTTAGTTTGGCTAGGGCATAAAGGGAGCACCTCTGTGATTGTTACTGCCGGGTACTCCGGATGTGTACCTCAGACTGGGTGAAGCCGAAAGCTAGCGTTCTTGAGGGAATATTCGGTCGGCGGACTAAAGATGATTTTTTACCTATTACAATATGAACTCCCAGATGTTACATATACTGCGCTTTTTCATCGCAGTTTGGATATGCATGTTCATGCATGCGTAATTAAGGAAAGGAACCCTTAACGGAACTATTCTCTCTAGAAGATGTTTCTTATTGTCCATGTAATATAAATAGCTAGTTGGGTACTTGTCTGTTCAAGCAACTATGACCCCTACGCCTGGTTTCCACACGTACCCCGGTTTATATTACCGAGTGGGTACTCGGAAACACTCCGGACTGTCGGGTCCGGAGGCTGAAGCAAAAAGGTCCACCATGTCAATTGAAGTACATGGTCACTTAGACTCAAATGCTTCTTCTTCTATGCCATCCAATAGGTTGTCTGGCCTACAATCCTGTTGGGAATATTTTGCGGCTAATCCTACCTGGTCATATACCAGACTAACAGGAATTTCTTTCCCATTTGACCCTAAAGGTCCGACCCGGGCCATATGATCCGCACCGAGATTGGTATACCATGTTTTCACCATGGCCAAAGCTTCCCTCGCACCTCCTCGGCAGGCAGATATCTTCCATAGTGGGAAACGCCGCGGCGCTCCCTTGGTTAGATGTACAAGCTCGCCCATACTTCCTGGTAGGGAGGCGGACGGCCACAAGGCCATGGCGACACTCCGCATGACCTGCGAACTTGCTCATGCAGTTGCGAAAGATCTTGTAGCAGATCGCATGAGGATCCGGGCATCTTCTCTTCGGGACGGCCAGTCAGCATTCCTACAGACATAACTCTATTAGTTCCTTTCTTTGCCGAACTATATAAATGTTTGTTTCAGCACATACTAAAAATGCCACATTGAAGCCTCTTATTTTTCTTCACGGAATCAGCCAGCTGGGCCCGAACATCTTTCAATTCTTCGCCTAGCTGGGTATTGGCATCTTGGAGTTTGTTTTTCTCCTGAATGACCCGTGTAAGTACACGCTCGCCAGCGGCTCATGGCCTTTGCGCTCCTTGTTCACCCTCTTGTGGGTTCCCGGATTCTGTTCCGGATTATCTGAGGATTTTGTCATCAGATATTGTTAGCGTTACTGGTCTATACATACAATATTGTTTTTCCTCAATTCGGGAATATATACCAGTGGATGACTTTTCCGATCTTGACAGCTCGGCCATAACGGCCGTCAGCTGGGTTCGACACTTTTACAGCTCTTGAGACATCAGGTTGTTCTTCTCTGAGAGCACCTATTAATACAATGATCCTTAAATCAGTTGTACCAACTGTTTCAAGTCTGAGGGGCTACTGATATACATAATTATCAGATTTTCATACTTACCCGTATATCTTTCAAATACTGGTCTATGGCTCTAGCAAGCCCATCTTGAGCGGCTCGGGTGTACGCATCACCCGAGTTGAAGGCATTAAAAGCCTCTTCTGAAAAAATCAGGGTCACGTAGTGCGGCCCGCCGGCGTTGATGATTCATGGCGCTCTCCACTTCAGAATTGGTAACAGACATTCTATCTAAATCCTCTGTATGAGGACAGTCCGGTGTCACTTCATTGTTGGCCTCCGTCCTCGAGACCGGGTCTAGAATCCGGCTAGTAGAGGAACGGCTGGCAGGATTCCCGGACATAGTCCGGCGGATGTTCTTTCTGCTAAAACACAACGGATTGTGTCATACTTTAAGGTGACAACCACAGAGCATGTTTAAGACCATACCTCCTTGATGACGGCTCGACCATGTTGCTGTTCACCTTTTTTTTGAAGGCTTACCTGGCCCGGGCGCCACTTGTTAGTGAGTCACCTTTGGTTCGGCATGGCACGCCGATCGTCTTCCCTTTAGAGAATAAGAATTGTGCGGTGGGTGAGACGAAAAGAGTAAATCCTTTTCGGAAGATAATTCTCCTGTTTACTTACATGCGATGCAGGAAGGAGGCCGGGATAGTCAGCAATGATGGCTACTTCTGTGCCGTCACAGCTCGCCTGGTAGAACACCCTTTCCCCAAACTCCACGAATATATCTGGATCCTCTTCGAATCCGGGGTCAAGGGCCCGATTATTGTCCTCTGGCTGTGGTGATGCGCTATGGATCTCCCTAGTTATTTTCCGCCAATCCTGTTATAAATGGACAGAGTGAATATTTATGAAAAAAAAGACTCAGGGAATGAATAGAGTAGACTAATGGATGGCAGCTCAATCGGCTGGGAGGGTTGTACATGGAAAATCCATCCCGTGGCTTAATGCGGATGAACTCCTCTCTTTCCCCCTTGTATAAACCAGACATTATTTTCACCAGAGCGGTGGTGGAGTCCGAACCCTTCTGACCGCAGTGGCTGGCGTCGTCTTCTCCATTGAAGTGCCACATGGGACGCCCTCGGTACTGGAGTGGCTGAACCCCCCGCATTATGGATATCGCCATAACCTCGACTATTGATAGTCCAAACTGAGCGAGCGTTCTTATGTTGCTCATCAATTGACGGACCTCCCTGCTATCTTCCTCTCCGAGGCTCCGGGGACGCCGGTTGAGACTTTTCTTCAACGGACCGTTTGTAAACTCAGGAAGACCCGTTCGGATTGGGTCAGGAAGGGAGACATCCTCAATATAAAACCACTCGGAAGGTCATTCTTCGGATGCCTTCTTTGGTGTTTCGGATAAGTATCCGGTCCCGGCGATGCGCCATATCTCAGCTCCGCCCACTTGGAATATTGATCCCCCTTTGATTACAGGGGGACGAGGCAAAACAGCTTCTTCCATTGCTCAAAATTGGCTTCGCAGCCTAGAAATAGCTTGCAAAGAGTGATGTTACCTGCGATGTGCAGGATGGAGGCAGGTGTGAAGTTGTGCAGCTGGAGGACATAGTACTCCAGAAGCCCGCGAAGGAACAGATGGATTGGAAATCTAACACCCCTCAGTAAGTAGGAAACAAGGCATACTCGCTCCCCCTGGATTGGTTGGGAAAGTTCTCGCTTGCTCCCTGCCATCGAAGGAAGCTATATAATCTGGCTCGAACGGGGACTAGACATGCAGGAGGTAGAAACCCTTGGGTCTGCAACTTCACTAATTGGATGTGGGATATGGTACACTTCTCCCAATCGCCCGGCTCGATGTTGTGAGGGCAGGAGGAAGAGCTGTGAGCGCCGACCATGTTGGACTGGTTTTTGGGGCATGCTTTGATGATTCCTTGCTTGGGGAAGATGGTGTGGATTGGATCTGAAGATCCCCGTTTCTTTAATAGACAATTTATTTACATGGTTAGGGTGGTAAGTGTAAAAATTCCCCAACTTCTCGCATTCGCTCGACACGTGGAACCTAAGACTATTAAGGTACAGAAGCCAATGAGCGTAACATTAAATGGGAAGCCGGACACTCCTCTTTACAACACGTACTTTGAAGAGTTTGTAGAAGGAACCCGCCTTGCAATGCTGACGACAATCTGCGCGCCGGACTCATCGCCATTGAAGCCTAGTTTGGGGGCTACTAAGGGAGTCCTGGATTAAGGGGTCCTCGGACAGCCGGACTATATGCATTGGCCGGACGGTCGGGCTATGGAGATACAAGATAGAAGACTTTGTCCCGTGTCCGGATGGGACTCTCCTTTGCATGGAAGGAAAGCGTGGCGATTCGGATATGAAGATTCCTTTCTCTGTAACCGACTCTGTGTAACCCTAGCCCCCTCCGGTGTCTATATAAACCGGAGGGTTTAGTCCATAGGACAAGAACAATCATAATCATAGGCTAGATTCTAGGGTTTAGCCTCTACGATCTCGTGGTAGATCAACTCTTGTAATACTCATATCATCAAGATCAATCAAGCAGGAACTAGGATATTACCTCCATCGAGAGGGCCCGAACCTGGGTAAAGATTATGTCCCCTGCCTCCTGTTACCATTAGCCTTAGACGCACAGTTCGGGACCCCTTACCCGAGATCCGCCAATTTTGACACCGACAGAGACCATCCACTTGCCCTGCACTCCGGATCTGGACATAGTTGGAGTTCTTTCTTGCGGCGATAAAGATGAGAGTTTGGATGCTGGAGCTCGGGAATAGGGGAGGTAGAGAGAGAAGGCGTGGGTGAAGGGGGTGAATGTTTATCTCTTTATAAAGGCAGTGAATATCAAGCGCCTCCCCACTCGCCCTAAAACCCGCCTATTTCCATGGGCCGTGTAGACGATAGGGTGGGATTACCCATGCCTGTATTGATGAGAATCCCACAATAAGGGGACACGATCTCTGCCTTGACAAGACGAGCCAATGAAACCGCATCTCGAAATATGGAGTAGCAGGCTAAAAAATGGTTCGAAATAATGGCCGGGCGGCGACGTGATGTCACACTACAAAAAGTTGTGAGCGGATTGGACTCGTGAAATATTATACTCTCTGCGGTTGTGTGTAGAATTTTTTTTGTGTTTAAAGACTATTTTGGAGTATTCGGAGAAGGAACCCGCCTTGCAATGCCGAAGACAATTCGCGTGCCGTACACCCCGTCATTGAAGCCTGGTTCTGGGGTTACTGAGGGAGTGCTGGATTAAGGGGTCCTCGAACGGCCGGACTATGTAGCATGGGCCGGACTGTTGGGCAGTGAAGATACAAGACAGAAGACCCTCTCCCGTGTCCGGATGGGACTCTCCTTGGCATGGAAGGCAAGCTTGGCGCCCGGATATGAAGATTCCTTTCTCTATAACCGACATTGTACAACCCTAGTCCCCTCCAGTGTCTATATAAACCAGAGGGCTTAGTCCGTAGAGGTAATCATAATCATACGGGCTAGACTTCTAGGGTTTTAGCCATTACGATCTCGTGGTAGATCAACTCTTGTAATACTCATATTCATCAAGATCAATCAAGCAGGAAGTAGGGTATTACCTTCATAGAGAGGGCCCGAACCTGGGTAAACATCGTGTCACCCGACTCCTGTTAGCATCAACCTTAGACGCACAGTTCGCGACCCCCTACCCGAAATCCACCGGTTTTAACACCGATAACTACTATTTTCCATCGAGGTTAGTTTCATCCCATGGCTTATATATGCTCACTGTTCAGGATATCGGTAGCTGGTACCATATAGGTCGGGGCCTGAGAAGGGACTAATCGGTGAATCAGACTTTTAACTGAATATTCCTGCAACTCATTTATTGTTAGGTTAACTCACTACAATAAAATACACTTCTGTGATGATACGTGTTTGTCACAGTAGGTCAAGTTTTCTATCATGCATGTACATCCATGACGATTTTACGACAGAATCAAGATAGTCATACATGTGCTGTCGTTGAAGTGTTCCATGACATTACCAAAATTATCATCACAGAAGTGTCCACTTCCCTGACGATTAATCGCACGTCATAGAAGTGCTTTCGTCAAGGGTGACCGACACGTGGCATCCACCGTAACGGCTTGCCATTAAGCTATTGGGTCCGGTTTTGGATACAATAACCCGTTAACAGCCCCACAATGGGGATTTTCCACGTGTAAAATCATTATTGGCTGGAGGAAACACATGTCGGCTCACCGTTGGGACAGATATCATCCACTCATTGGACCGAAGGCGCCTATGATACGTCGACATGTGGCACGGGCCAATAGAGGCTCATTCTGGTGAAAAGGCCGGCCCGTTTGACTTGGTCAAAAGGTAATGGGCCGGCCCACGGAAAGCCTGTTAACGGCATGTTCGTATATAGCCCATTTACGACCCACTAACTCCCAACCCATTACAGCCTATCGGAATTAAGCCCAGTAGCTTCATCTGGGCCATCCAATATGATTCCAGCCCGTTGTAACTTCCGGCCCATGATGTCTTTGGACCCATATGAGGCCCTCTGTAACTCTCGACCCATTAAAGGCCCGAGATGAAACTGGCCTATAATGAACAGTGTATCGCTTTATACCCATTAACGGCCCATTATTACGTCGTCCGTTTCCAACCCGTGTTAACTTTGGGCCTTCTAAGGGCCCATTTATTCTTGGGCTCATTTCTAGAATTCGATTAGTTACGGTCGATTACCGGCATGTACCGTTTGTGCGCCTTATTCAGCTCGTGGTTACATTCGGCACGTTTGTGGCCCGTTAACCTGTTGGGTTGTTTTCATAGCATTATCAAATACGGCCTATTAATGGCCTGTTATGGTCCACGAATAGTATGGCCCATGTTTTATGCAATGATTATACACCCCGTAGAAGGGCCATGGAACCTACGGCCTATAGAAGACCAATGGATCATACGGCCCGTAGAAGGCCCATGGATCATACGGCCCGTAGAAACTCCATGGATCCTACGGCCCGTAGAAGGCCCATGGATCCTACAGCCCGTAGAAGGCCCACGGATCCTACGGCCCGCAGGAGGCCCATGGTTACAACAGTCTGTGTGTTGCCATGATTATTGTGGCCTAGTTAGCAAAAATAGGTTATTGTGGCCACTAGAAAAACACGGAAAAAGAACAGTAGTGACTACAAGCAAACAGCTAAACAAGACAATAAGGAAATAAATAAGAAAGCAACTAATGCTAGCCTATTACAACTATTACACACATTACATCCACTGGGCATCAAAGTTCGCCACCAGTGCAAATATAGGGAACAAAGCAGCATATTACATACACTGGCCGTCAAAATTGGCCACAAGTCCAAATAAACAAGGCAGCAAAACAAGTCCATAACTAAAACAACTTCAGAAGAGCTCAAGAAACGTTATCATGTGTATCCACCATGCTGGCAATAAGCATAGCAAGCTTATCAGCTTTATCCTGTTTGGCACTACAAACCTCCAACCTTGTTGTTGCACCAGAAAGTATGCATGTGAATGCTCCAGGGACTTCCACAGTCCTTCCATTTCTTGTCGTAGCACAACTAATCGATGTCTTTCAGCTTGTAGTTGAGACTCAAGAAATCGAACTGATTCAGATAGTGAGTTTGAATAGCTTGTGCAAGCAGTAGTGGCCAGTAACTCGAATAGTAAACCAAGAAAGGACTTTGGGGTTGCCTCACTGTCTTCAAGATAGTATTCCTTAGCTATTTTATCAGCTTTGTTGGAGGCCAACAAGGATGTCTCATGGTCCTGAACCTTATCTTCATTACTTCCTTTATCATTTCTTAATAAGGCACTCTTCCACAATATTCTGTCAGCATTCTAAAAGAAGAAACAAGCAGACACATAACAGGTTTAGCATGTACAAGTATATGAAACTCATTTCGGTGAACCAGTTCATTAGGAAGGTGGACAAGATTAAACTACCAAGTGTTCAATTGCCAAGTAGTACATTATAAAAGCATTAAACAAACATCTATCTATGTCCTATGGTCACTGCATTGTCTTGCCAAATCAAAATAGAGACACGGTCCAAATCATATCTCAGTTCAAGAGAATGTAGCACTGAAAGAATACAAAGTGTGGGAAACTACACGGCACAACAAGATTTCAGATGGGTACCACGGGTCTACATGTACAACAACACTATTGGCCATGTTATGATGCTAGTAATGTGCATGATATGAGAAGTCAACTGTATACACAATTGAAATTGAAATCAATAGAGCTATTTATAAGAGGAAACCTGTTGAAGAAACATGCGTAAACATACATGTTGTGCCATTGAATTTCCCATTGGATCTTTCAATTTAAAAATATGTTTGTATGAGTAAATACAATGATTGAAGAGCAAAGCAGTATGCACGATAGAAATGGAATCTTAAACGAGAACAATTCTTCTTCAGGTTTAAGCACTTGTTCGACATGAACAGAGTACAGTAAGACGCAAGCATATACTCCAGACCTTACCACATTCTTGGTTAGGGACCAGTAAAGAACAAGGCATCCTGAGTCATCGTCCAGTAAATGTGTCTCAGGAGAATGTAAGGGAATTTGATGATTTTTTTGTCAGTGAAGTATGTTTTCTTTAGGTAATTCCGATACTGCCACCAAGCATTCTTGAAGATAGTAGAGGTATTAGCACAGGTTACCTCATCCTGAGTTTCCAAATTGGTCCTTCTCTATAGAGAAAAATGGGAAAAATTGATGTATTATAACCATCCTAGAGGTAGAATGTATGGGACAAAGCAAACTAATTGCCATGAATAACATTACTTACACATAACCCTAGACAAACACCTGCAACTGGCATTTTCCTTCATCTTCAGTATAATATTTCCATGATGGGAAGATACACACATAGATTTCACAACATCAAATGCGATAAATGCTAAACTATGAATGGCTGGTTGTGCTTCCTCCACAGGAATAGGTGTACTAACTGGTGGAGTTGGGGTTCGCCGTGGTAGTACTGGCACTTTGCACACTGGAGCTGCCTTACTAACCGCGCTTGTTTGGGAGCTCTGTGGTGGAGATGGTGTTGTGTCAATAGGAACTGGGTTACTATCCGCTGGTGTTGGGGTTAGATTGGGTGAAGCTGGTTCTCTGTCCATCGCAGTAGGTGTAAAATCTGCGAGAGTCTCGGTTGCGTGTGGTAGGGCTGGTTCTCGTGCATGTACAACCGGGGTGCTATCTCCACCAAGAGGTAGCAATGTTTTATTTGAAGATCGTGTTTTTACTCCGCTAGATACTGCCATCACCCGCTCCAATTCAAATGGCTGATAAACAGGAAACATAGTTGAATGTATAGACATTGTACGACAGACAGATGCAATAGATAGTGTGGAAAAAAGAGGGCATTAAATAGTTGACATGTATATTGTTTAACTAAAATGGATAGCATGACATAATTTTACATATATGATGTCTATCTAAACTGGATAGCATAGCATAACATAATTCAAAGATATGATGACTAACTAAACAGGATCGCATGGCATAATTCACATACATGTTATCTAAGTAATTAGGATCACATGATTTAATTCACATATGTGATTTATATACTAAGCAGAGGGAATTCTCATATAAGATGTCTGAACTAAGAACATGGTGTTGAATATTATGTATATGATGTCTAAACTATCCAATGCAAGACATCATATGCATGATATGAGCAGTAGAACCGTGCCAAGTTAGAGCATACACCTCGGTGGGGGAATAGTACTGGTCATCTGTCTCTGAATCCATCTATGAGGTGCTATCGGGACCCAGCAAGAGATCCGCTTCGACAGGTAGCACTGTGTGCTCTAAAGGCCTTGTTTTCACTCCACATTTTTCCATCACCCACTCAAATGGATGATTCACAGGAAGAGTAGTTTAATGTACAAACATTGTCGACAAATGGAAATTGAATGAAGAAAAGGAAGGGCTAGATATCATTCAAATATATGATGCCTGGTTAAACAAGACGACATTGCACATTTCACATATATTATGGCTGGCTAAAAGACATGAGACTGCATAATTCCCATATATGATATTGAAACTAAACAGGTGGCATTATAGAACATGTCTAAACTAAGCAGATGACATATATGATGTCGAAAGTAGGCACTTCAAGGCAACATATGAATGATATGACTAACATCATCAGGCCAAGCTAGAGCAAACACCTTGTGGGGTAATAGGAGTGGCCAGCTGCGTCCGAATCCTCCTCAGAACAGATATCTTCCTCTGGATTACAATCTGGAGAGGGGGGGCGGGTTTGCCATTGAACCCACCATCGAGCGATGTCTGCATGAGATTTTATTGCCATGGAAAACTCTTCTCTTTTTCTCTACATGTTCAGCATGAATTTGTACAATATCTTACATGCATACAAAAAATATAGTGAGATTATGTAAGGAGAGCATGGAGAAATCTATTGTAATGGTAACAACTAGTGGATGGATCCAAAAATAATTATAGTACACTGATGATTGCTTTAATTTAATTAAAAAACAGATGATGATTGCTTTACTATTTGTTTCCCACCCAAGATGAACAACATAGGCATACCCTAGGTGAACCGGATATTAGACAGAGATACTATTCGTGGCTGCCTCGATATGTGCCCCACAACTAATTTAGAACTCAAATTTGAACATCAATTTGGACCTGACTTGGAGTCTACGAGGTGAACATGACAATAAAGTAGCAGGTAATATTAAGCAATGCATAACATAAGCAGAAACAAAAGAGTGCCACCTCTCTTGTGGACCCATGTACTCCTCGGGTTCATTTGCTGAGTCGATGATGGTGATGCTGTTGCGGTGGGTGCCGGTGGCAGGGAAGGAGATCTGAGGCGGCGAAAGACGGCCAGGAGTCGTGATGTCTGGTTTGGTGGATGCTTCTGTCAATGGAGCAGCTCAGGTGAGGTGGACGATGTCGTGGCAGGAGCAGGACAAACCGCACAAAGTTTTATTTGACATGTACCTGTAACTAAAGTAATTCTGTAAGGGCTCATTTGGCTTGCATGATTCAAAAAACGCAAGGATATGAAAAACACCAGAATAGGATAGGAATGCACATGGTAAACCACGCATTTGTAAACACGTGATTTCTGTCAACATGGGTGTTTGGTTCACAGGAATTGGAAGAGCAGAGGAATGCAAAGAAACATGGCCAAAATAAAGTGAAACCTTATGAAAGCATGTACAGTTAGAATGTTATTCTGCCACTAATGCACTTGGTCTTGATTTCATGCATAGGATTTTGAAAAGTAGGCCCAGGTGGATGTTTTGCTCCAATCCTTTCAACAAAATGCATGAATAATTGAATAGTTGAGTGCCATAGGAAAATTTCCTACTGCTATGTTTTTCCGTTGAACCAAAATAGGCCTAATGGATCGACATGAATGTAGAGTAATTAGTGGTGCAACAAGTGTACAACCTGTTTGCCGTAGCCGTGTCGACCTCCGCATCATTGGGTTGGTGGCTGAAGAAGTTGAGGCACAGGTGGCTGTCGGAGGTGTGGAGGAAGATCTAAGGAATCTGTAGACGGCGTCTAGGGCACTGTTCTGTTGTGATGGATCGTTCTTTTGTTGGAGCAGCTCCGGTGAGCCGTAAGACGTCAAGGCTGAAGCAGCATAGGACAGACATTGTTAATCTCAAGTGGGATTCTAATAAAATCTCCAAGAGATGATGTAAAATAGATGTAAAATTTACATCACCAAAAACCACCTACCTACACCAGATGAGGTAAAAACTATTGACTCTAAACTTAACTGTCGAAATTGAAATTTACAGTGGAATCTGAATGTTACTGTCAAAACTGAACACAATGGTAGCAAAGAGGCATTTGACATGTAGTTTAGGGAGGGCCTGCAGTTCATCTTCAACATGCACCCCCCTGAACCGCCAGCCACCACGGGCAGAACCGCCGTCCCCAACGCCGCCTTGCCGCCCCGAAACAACTCGCCACCACCGGTCAGCGCCGCCCCGGCTAGCCCTCTAGCACCCCCTCCCGCGCTGAGCTTTTTCTCCAGCTATCCCCATGCCACCGCCCCACCACCGTCCCCCCACTGCCCCCACCCTGAACCCTAAGATAGATAAAGGGGTACCTCTCCGGCGATCCCCCTCCCTGCTGCGGGTGGTTCTTCCTTAACTTCGGCGAGCCCCCCCCCCCTCCCACCCCCTAAAAATCAATTGACCCAAAAGTCAATTCACTCGACTCAAGTGTAGCTAAATTGGAGCAGAGCAGCAGCACGAGCGAGGGGGAGAGTAGCAGCAGCAGCGCGAGCGAGAGCCGGAGCAGCAGCAGCGCGAGCAAGCGAGCAAGAGCCGGAGCAGTAGCAGATGGGCGAGCGAGCGAGAGCCGGAGCAACAATAGCTAGGCGAGTGAGCAAGAGCCGGAGCAGCAGCAGCAGGGCGAGCGAGGGAGAGCTGGAGCAGCAGCAACACGAGCGAGCGAGCGAGCTAGAGCTGAGTAGCAGCAGCAGATTCGGCTGGTATGGCCGCCGCCGCCAAAGGGGCCTCGCATTGGGGGAGAGCCGTCGTGGAAATATCGCCCGCGGCGCCGGCTTCGAGGTAGCCGCTCCATGGGAGTGCGGGATGGAGTACCGTCGGCGCCGGGAAGTCGAGTTAAGGAGAAGGTCTTGTCCTGTTTTACTATACAAATGCTATTCAAAGAGAGATTCTTGTCCTCTTTTACTATACAAATGCTATTCAAAGCTCATCCCTCCTTCCTTCTATATAGGGCCTAATGCGTTTTTCCATGCTAACTATGACCAAATATTAGAGCAATAATATATGACATGCAACTTACACAAAGTACACCGTTAAATTCATGTGTGAAAGGAGCTTTGAATGATATAATTTTCACATTGTGCATGTCATGTACTATTAATCTTGTCAATAGTCAAAGGCGGTCTTAAAAAACTCATTACACCCTATATAGATGGAAGGACGGAGTATAAATCCATGTTATGTCCAATTAAATTTTTCGCTGGCTGTATAATGCATGTAACCTACTCATACCAACATTTTAGTGCATTCCAAATGTTTATACTGCCACTGCAATTCAAACTAAATTTGAATTCGTTTCTCTATTTCAATAAGAATCTACAATCATGATAGTTGCCAACTTCAACCATCATTCGTGTATTACCTTAACAACACACCACATGATTACTATAGAGATATATATGAAATATGTGTACTATATGAACTCGAATTCAATTTTTTGAATACACTTGATGTTAATTCCAAATAATAGTACATTTGATGTACTAACTATATACTCATAATCCAAACCATGTTCCATACGTACACCGTGTTTATCACACATAGTATGGTGCCCCGCCCCCTACATTATGACAAGTATTTAGCACTGAGCTGTAAAAGCCACACAATAGCCCAAATTATAACCAATGTACTATATATTATATGTAGTACTAGCAAGATCCCCAAGCGTTCCGCAGAACATGAACATGATCAAGGGGAGGCCTTATTTGCAAATATGCAGAGGGGTGTGGGTATATTTTTTCAAAATTGCCATAGTTTCCTTCCTATCCACCAGATATAAATCGGACGGCCTATATTGCAGGATGGCAGGCACACCATCATCAACAACTCTGTTTTTATAAGAGTAGAGATAAAATATATTATATGTAGTATAACATGTTCATAACCACACCATATGTATCACCGTTATATATATTCACACATGCGTCGGTCTAAACACTATGATAAATTCTTCAAATATCCAAATTTGTTTTTTATAATGAATTATGATCTCTATTCGTCTTTCACAGCCACACAATTGTATTATCTTTGTAGATAGCGCTAACTTTCTCTCGAGCATGCACACACCCGCATCCCTCTCACCCTCCCTCAGCATTCTATAGCTCCATCACGCAAATTTGTCTTTTCACTTTAGGTCTTTCACCCATGGTGTGTTTAGGCCCCCCAGCTCCTTCTTTACGACACACATCGATCGATATGCCTCTCTAGCCAGGTGTGTCTACCGCGAACAAAGCTTCCCCTCTTCTCTTATCACCATCCATGCCCCACTTCCACCACTCTTTTCATCGATCTCGTACTCGCACACTCCTTCCCCTCGATATAGTATGCCTCTCGCACCACCGCCTAGATGCATCCCTCTCTCTCTATCCTTCTCCCTGTGCCTTATTTGCTTCTAACACATACATGCATGTATACTGATCAACCTCCCAACATATACCTAGGCCAACTTTAACTATCCCCCCCACCCATCAATCGATGTACCTCAAAAGTTATGTCTCTCCTTTCTCTAACAAAGGACGATTGATCTTCCCATGTAGTAACGTATGCTTACCACAGCCATATCATCCCCCTCATAATTCGTGCATGCCTCCTAACATGTCTCTCATACGCACGTGCACAGACACGCAACCATCCCCTCTCTTATTGATATTGCAGGCGTGCCCTCCATTTGTCTAGCAAGCCTCTCTCACCATTTGTTAGAAGCAACTCCACTACCACCCCCTCCAACACTCTAGCTCTATCTCTCTCCCAACCTTATTCCTCCCCTACACATATGCATGGATGCCGATTTATTTCCCTTAATACATAAGGTAGGCCTCTCTCCTCCTCCACACATATACCATCCATTATACCTTTATAGTTAATTAGGCCTCCACCCCACCACACACCGATAGTCGAGTGTTGTAGGTAGGTATCCATGCCATGGAGACAAACTGCACCTGTCCCCTCTCACATTCCAGTAGGCCAGCCACTCTATATCTTTGATGTGGGAACACACAAATTCGATGGCACTCTTTATCAATCGTGCGCGCACACACACACACATATTCCCTCTCTTCGATTCTATGGATACCTCAAGCCGATGATACCTCTACTCTCTTCTCGTGGATCACCCCCTCTATATATATGATATATCGAGGACTCTATTCCACACACATTGCATATGTTACATTTTTTGATTGACCCCCCCCCCCCCCAAAAAATACTCATGAACCCACAAACAATATCTCTCTACGTTTGTATCTCTCTCACACAAACCCACGTAGGTGGTGTACGTACACAAGAAGAGAATAGGTGCATGTACTCACATTTCGTGCCCAGCCACACCCGCGCGGGTACATGGTGGAGCTCATTTCTGTACGAAATGGTAGCCCACGTGCTAATTTGAACACGTGTAGTGGTTGTTTACCTACGGAGGTCGTGTACCACACGTGCACGAAGCAAAGTTTGACTTGATGTGTTGGCGTGTAATTTTTAAATAAAGTTATATCACTCAATGGCACGTACACAGAATATAAAACGATTTTTATTGAGAAAAAGGTAATCCGCTCCACTACCTACAATGGAGCTTGCCTTCCTGGGTTTGTCTCTCTTCAGAGTATCTTAGACAAGTCTGCGGTGGCCTCTCTCTCTCACTATTGGTCACTAATCCGGCTGCATCCCATCCGCCGGTGGAAAGTGAGGATGTGCATCGTTTCTCCGTTCGACGGTGCCGAGGCAGCACGTCCCTATTTGTGGTATACGTTGTTCTCTCTGACCAAGCTCCACTGCGGTAGGGCCTACGCCACTTGCTCGCTGCTGCAGTATGGGCAGATCCCGCCTGCTGCCGATCACCTAGTTACATCCCAACGACCTCCAAGTATCCCCTCCGGCCTTGCTCCACTGCCAGTCTTCCCACGTCGCTGCATGTGGAAAATCTTGCATGTGGATCTTCCATAGTTCTTCGCCCAAAATGTAGCTCGTCCGGCGTACTTTCCATATTGGAATCTCGCCCTCACACCATTTGAGACAAACACAACTGTGTTGTTATCTTCCCTTAGTACAAGGAATATGCTTCTTTTTTGTCGTCGCATGTGCCATCAATTGTTATTGTCCAGTAATTGTTTCCTTTCTACCTCTTTTTTGCAAACAGAGCTATCCATTTCACCTCGTTGCTATTGCGACCTTTTGGTGAACTGCACAAATCACTTTTTTCTTAAGAGTGTTTTGTGCAGTAGTACTAAAATGTCACACGGGCAACGTCTCTACATTTTAGTACGACTGCACAAAGGGAGATTGGTTTTGCTATATCCTCCGCATCCAACTCCGAGCCTAATCTTCTCAACTAGTAAGTCTTGAGAGATACTGCAAAGGTGACCGGCTTCTATTTGTGTGTTTATTGTTTCATCAGTAGTCCTCTATTATTGTAATCACACTTAATATCTTTGGAACAGGGACGCTTATCTCAATTTTAGTGGAACTGCACAAAATGATCGGAATGTTGCATGCTCCAAATTGCTACTTTTTTCCAACATTCCTTGTTGATTTAGACAGGGCTGGGGGGACGTTGCTGCCAATGAAAGCATGGATCAATTTTAATTTAACACCTTATCACAACTTTGTCTTCAGTTGTGATGTAAATATTAGCTCTGATATGCAATCATTGATATGCATTAGCAAGGAAGATAGTTTTTTATTGTTTCCGAAAGAGCATCCATGGCAAGAAACACAAAACAAAAGCTGAAAGCTCAGAGCATTATACAATTTCATGTCGCTAGAAAATTATTTGTATAGTATGTCAATTATGTAAACAAATGATGGAAGCTTGATAGCATTGCCAGAAGCCTCTTCAGCTCCCGGGCCCATGTGCCATGCACAAAATTATACTCCTCCATTCCTAAATATTTGTCTTTTTACATATTTCGAACGGGCATATTTTAGAGTGTAGATTCACTCATTTTGCTTCGTATGTAGTCACTCTTTGAAATATCTAGAAAGACAAATACTCTGGAGTATATTTAAGAACCGAGGGAGTAGTGCACAACCGCATGGGAGACTCAGCCCTGTCGTTGCGCCACATTAATAGTGAGTAATAAGCAATAAAATCATAAGCCCCACCTTTCCCACTGTAAGTTGCTCGGAAGAAGCAACCATCAATACACTCTTCTTTGAATCCACTCATGCTACTCCATCTGTCACTGTTTATAGAGCGCGCTTCAAAAAAAATCTCTAGGACCAAGGCGACTAGCAATCAGCCTGAAAAATAGAATTGGTAGTTATAGCACGTCGTCTATTACTAGAGGAAATAATGTGTACACACATGCATGTAGTGCTTCCAACCCTGCTACACACATGCATGCACTTACTCCACTCCGTTGTACATCGAGAGAAAATTGTCGACTTGATTGCGGTTACCACGCTGTAATTAATTGAGCAGTAAACCAAACGCGTCTAAAGTCTCTCTGGTGGAGGAATGCATTGAGAGAAATGCATCAGAATGAAGCGCGCCCTGTAAACTGTGACGGAGGGAGGAGTAGTATTAAGGTGCAAAACCAAGTACGCGTATGGCAAGTCGGTCAACGCACATCCTCTTGGCATATCACTGACATGTGGGACCGGAGTGTGAGCAAATCGATCTCAATTGAAGGCAAAATGGCCAACCCTCCATTCCTTGAGAGAGACTAGGAGCGAGAACACACAGACGGTCTCACATGGAGGCCAAGATATATTTGAGCATGGTTGATTGATATCATCATTACATGTTCAATGTTTTATAATACTATACTATTGGGCTGCCGTTTTTCGCCCTTCTCCCGAATAAATGTGTACTTTATCAGATATTAAAATAAAATAAGAGTATAGACACTCCACCATGCGGTTATAGTAGTAGTACTACTCATCCTACTAAACCTTGCGCTTGGCTCTTCGCCTCTTCGTGAAGTTGAACAATGATGGTACCCCGCATGTTGGGTACTATAGTGTATGCCTTTGGCAATCTAACACCAATTGAACTGATGCATGTCCACTGCCTAGGCGAGGGTAGGCTGCATTAGTCAAAAGGCGTAAGCGAGCTTCACCTTGTCCTGCAAGCTTCTCCTCGTTCTGCGAGTTGACAAGACACACCAAAAGTAGTGCTAGTCCATACTCCCTCTTTTCTGGTTAATATGGCTTCATCTTTTTTGAGGGTAAATGAGAGAGCTTTGTTGATATATAAGCATTCTTAGGATGACCAGCCAAGAGACTAGTCACTAGGAAGCGAGGTACCCCACCAAAAAAAGGAACCGAGGTATCTCATCAAGCCAGCTCTCGGCCACATTCAAAGTGCAGCAAGCACGGTTCGCAGAAAGATGCGCTGCAAGGTTTCGGACCTGTTTGAATGCTGAATAACAAAAAAAGAGGAAATATTACCGAGCACTCCTATTTATAACAGGATATGAGCCAGAATTAAGCGAGAATTTTGCGAGTGTTCCATGCAATCAACTTCCATTATCAGATGCGAGAACCCTCGAAGAGAACCAAATGTATTGAAGATTGCTTTATAACATTTTTAAAATATAATAAGAGTGTAGACGCTCCTCCATCCGGTTCATAGTAGTATAGTACATACCTCTATAGATTATAGTAGTAGTACTACTAGTACTAGTAAACTTTGCGCTTGGCTGTTCGCCTCTTCAGGAAGTCGAACAATAATAGTACTAGTATAGTGTATGCTTCTGGCAATCTGACACCGAATTAACTGTTGCACGTCCACCTCCTGAGTGAGGGAGAGCTTGCAAGCCACCACACGCAAGCTTCTCCCATCCTGCAAGCTTCTCCTTGTTCGGCAAGTTGATGGGACACAGCAAAGTAATGCTAGTCCATACTGCCTCCTCTCCGGTTAATATGGCATAATTTCGAACGAGATAAGTACACTGTCTGTCACTGTATATTTATAAAAATACGGTCAATCGACTTCATAATACGCTCATTGCGCTCAATATATACATTTTTCGGTGTTTATACGGTCACTAGCTCACCCTGGCCGAGTATGTTTGTGCATGTATGTGTAGGTTGAGCACTTGAGCATGACCCTGTGTGTTCCATCGTGTGCTCAGACATGCATGCATTAGGGCGCTTGATAACCCACAAGTGTAGGGGATCACAACAGCTTTCTAGGGTAGAGTATTCAACCCAAATTTATTGATTCGACACAAGGGGAGCCAAAGAACTTTCTTAAGTATTAGCAGTTGAGTTGTCAATTCAACCACACCTGGATAACTTAGTATCTGCAGCGAAGTATTTAGTAGCAAAGTAGTATGATAGTAATGGTAACAGTGGCAAAAGTAATGATAGTAGTATTGTAGTGATTAAACAATAGCAACGGTAAAGTAAATAAGCGAAGCACAATATATCAAAAGCTCGTAGGCATTGGATCAGTGATGGATAATTATGTTGGATGCGATTCCTCATGTAATAGCTATAATATAGGGTGACACAAAACTAGCTCTAATTCATCAATGTAATGTAGGCATGTATTCCGAATATAGTCATACATGCTTATGGAAAAGAACTTGCATGACATCTTTTGTCCTACCCTCCCGTGGCAGCGGGGTCCTAGTGGAAACTAAGGGATATTAAGGCCTCCTTTTAATAGAGTACCGGACCAAAGCATTAACACATAGTGAATACATGAACTCCTCAAACTACGGTCATCACCGAGAAGTATCCCGATTATTGTCACTTCAGGGTTATCGGATCATAACACATAATAGGTGACTATAGGCTTGCAAGATATGATCAAGAACTCACATGTATTCATGAAAACATAATAGGTTTAGATCTGAAATCATGGCACTCGGGCCCTAGTGACAAGCATTAAGCATAGCAAAGTCATAGCAACATCAATCTCAGAACATAGTGGATACTAGGGATCAAATCCTAACAAAACTAACTTGATTACATGGTAAATCTCATCCAACCCATCACCGTCTAGCAAGCCTACGATGGAATGACTCATGCACGGCGATGAGCATCATGAAATTGGTGATGGAGGATGGTTGATGATGACGATGGTGACGAATCCCCCTCTCCAGAGACCCGAACGGACTCTAGATCAGCCCTCCCAAGAGGTTTTAGGGCTTGGCGGCGGCTCCGTATCGTAAAACGCGATGAAACTTCCTCTCTGATTTTTTTCTCCGCGAAACGGAATATATGGAGTTGGAGTTGAGGTCGGTGGAGCAGTAGTGGGCGCGCCCAGGGGGAGGGGGCGCGCCCCCCACCCTCGTGGACAGGGTGTGGGCCCCCTGGCCTTCATCTTTTGCCAGTATTTTTTATATTTTCCAAAACTTATCTCCGTGGATTTTCAGGTCATTCCGAGAACTTCTGTTTCTACACAAAAATAACACCATGGCAGTTCTGCTGAAAATAGCGTCAGTCCGGGTCAGTTTCATTCAAATCATGCAAGTTAGAGTCCAAAAAAGGGAAAAAGTGTTTGGAAAAGTAGATACATTGGAGACGTATCAACTCCCCCAAGCTTAAACCTTTGCTTGTCCTCAAGCAATTCAGTTGATAAACTGAAAGTGATAAAGAAAAACTTTTACAAACTCTGTTTTCTCTTGTTGTAAATATGTAAAGCCAGCATTCAAGGTTTTAGCAAATATTATGAACTAACCACATTCACAATAACACTTAGGTCTCATGTTTACTCATATCAATAACATAATCAGCTAGCAAGCAATAATAATAAAACTCGAATGACAACTCTTTCTCAAAACAACGATAATATGACATAACAAGATGGTATCTCGCTAGCCCTTTCTTAGACTGCAAAACATAAATGCAGAGCACCTTTAAAGATCAAGGACTGACTAAACAATATAAACTAATAGTAATACATGCAAATGATAGTGTGCTCTCCAACGGGTGCTTTTTAATAAGAGGGTGATGACTCAACATAAAAGTAAATAGATAGGCCCTTCGCAGAGGGAAGCAGGGATTTGTAGAGGTGCCAGAGCTCGATTTTAAGATAGAGAGATAAATAACATTTTGAGTGGCATACTTCCACTGTCAATGCAACAACTATGAGATGGCGATATCTTCCATACTACATGCATTATAGGCGGTTCCCAAACAGAATGGTAAAAGTTTATACTCCCCCACCACCAACAAACATCAATCCATGGCTTGCTCGAAACAACGAGTGCCTCCAACTAACAACAATCCTGGGGGAGTTTTGTTTTAATTGTTTTGATTTGCTTTGATCTTTTTGATCATGGGACTGGGCATCCCGGTTACCAGCCATTTTCTCGTGAATGAGGAGTGGAGTCCACTCCTCTTGAGAATAACCCACCTAGCATGGAAGATACAGACAGCCCTAGTTGATACATGAGCTGCTCGAGCATACAAAACCAAATTTCATTTGAAGGTTTGGAGTTTGGCACATACAAATTTACTTGGAACGGCAGGTAGATACCGCATATAGGAAGGTATAGTGGACTCATATGGAATAACTTTGGGTTTCATGGAGTTTGGATGCACAAGTAGTATTGTTGCTTAGTACAAGTGAAGGCTAGCAAAAGACTGGGAAGCGACCAACTGAGAGAGAGACAACAGTCATGAACATGCATTAAAATTAATCAACACCGAGTGCAAGCATGAGTAGGATATAATCCACCATGAACATAAATATCATGAAGGCTATGTTGATTTTGTTTCAACTACATGCGTGAACATGTGCCAAGTCGAGTCACTCAATGCATTCAAAGGATGATACCATCTCATCATACCACATTACAATCATTTTAATAGCATGTTGGCACGCAAGGTAAACCATTATAACTCATAGCTAATTAAGCATGGCATAAGCAACTATAGTCTCTAAATGTCATTGCAAACATGTTTATTCATAATAGGCTGAATCAGGAACGATGAACTCATCATATTTACAAAAACAAGACAGGTCGAGTTCATACTAGCTTCTCTCATCTCAAACAGTCCATCATATATCGTCATTATTACCTTTCACTTGCACGACCGAACGATGTGTATAATAATAAGAGTGCACGTGCATTGGACGAAGCTGGAATTTGCAAGCATTCAAATCAAGAGAGAAGACAAAGTATTATGGCTCTAAATTAAATCAACAATCACGCATATGAGAGCCGCTAAACATTTTCAATATGGTCTTCTACTCTCAACCCCCAAAAGAAAATAAAAGAAAATAAAACTATTTACACGGGAAAGCTCCCAACAAGTAAAAGAAGAATGAGAAATCATTTTGGGTTTTATTTTAATTATTACTACAGGCATGGAATTTAAACTAACTAATTTTTTGGTTTTTCTTAAAGTTTATCAAACACACAAGAAGAAAGCTAGAAAAAAGGATTAACTAGCATGGATAGTACAATGAAAGAGTATGAGCACCGACAACTAGAATAGTGTGTGAACATGAATGTAAAGTTGGTGAGAAATACATACTCCCCCAAGCTTAGGCTTTTGGCCTAAGTTGGTCTATGGCCATGGATAGCCTAACTGATATCCATAGTGGTAGCTGGGGTCGTACTGAGATGCAGCAGCCATTGCCTCCTCGGCTGCAGCCTGACGGCGGGATGCTTCCGCCTCCTCTCATATTCATTTGCCTCCTCCCTGGTGACAACAAACCTTCGTTTTGCTTGATAATCAAAAAGGGTAGGAGTAGGGAGAGTAATATGGACAGCATGACGTCTTTCAAAGATTAGTCGGTACTGGAGGAATTGGTCATTCCTCTCAAGAAATTGATGACTAAGGATAGCATTATGATCTAAATAAGCAGGAGGCAACTCCGTATCGTTTTCATGTATAGGTATCTCAAGATAATTAGCCACACGGGTTGCATAAATTCCTCCGAAAAAGTTTCTAGCTAAACCATTATGATGCAACCTACATGCAACAATTGCCCCCAAGTTGTATTGTTTATCACCTAATAGAGCACTCTTGAGAACACGGAGATCAGGGACACACATGTGACATCCTTCATCTTTACCATTAATGCATCAGCAATGAAAAGAGCAAAATAATGTATAGAAGGAAAATGAATGCTCCCTATGGTAGCTTGTGTTATTTCCCTAGATTCTCCCACAGTGATACTAGAAAGAAAGTCTTTATATTCAGATTTACAAAGTTCATTAACTCTTCCCCACTACGGGAGTTTGCAAACAGTAGAAAAATCTTCTAGGTCCATGGTATGTGATTTATCATAAATATCAAACAGGACAATTTGAGAATTGCGCGAGGACGTAAATTTAAACCTTCGAACAAATGAATTAGTTAAATATCGGTACTGCGGGCACTTATCTTGCATGAATGCCTCAAATTCGGTATTACGCACATATGCATCAAATTCATCCTTGATACCCGCTGCAACCATAAACGGCTCTGACGGCCATTCACAAGGCTGCACATCAGCTTCCCTTGGTGGTTTGTCATCTGACTCACGTATTGCAAGCCTGGGTCCTTTCTTTCTTGAAGAACCACCTTGGTACATTTTCCTGAACATATCTCTTTTTCTGCAATATTTCTGAAATTTTTAGTAACTTCAAAATAAAAGTAAATCAAACCGAACAAGATCGATAGCAACTACTCCTACAAGTTCCTATAGCCTATATCATGCATTAGAATTACTTAGGACCTCATAAATTTAACATCCAAGCTCAAGAACAGGGTCACCAAGGCAGCAAGGATTTGCAATGAATAAAGCACTAGAACATAAACTAATTGGACCAAAGGAGGAGTCACATACCAAGCAACAATCTACCAAAGCAGTTTTGCAAATGGAGCTTTGAGCAAGGATATCAAAAATTGCCGCAAAATGAGCTAGAACTCGTGCTTGAGCTGGATGGGGATTTATTTGGCAGGAAGATGGAGTGTGTGGGTGCAGGAATAAGTGGAGGGGTTCCACCATGGGCCCACAAGAGAGGGGGCGCGCCTAGGGGAGGGGGCGCGCCCTCCACCCTTGTCGCTAGGTGGTTGACCCCCTTGTAGTGTTCTTAGTGCCTAAAATCCTCAAATATTACATAAAAAATCATACTAAATTTGCAGGGCATTTGGAGCACTTTTATTTTTGGGATATTTTTTAGTGCATGGGTAATTCAGATTACAGACAGATAAAACTATTTTTGCTTTATTTATTCTAAGTAACAGAAAGTAAAGAGAGGGTACAGAAGGTGGTGCCTTCTAGTTTCATCCATCTCATGATCATCAAAAGGAATCCACTAACAAGGTTGATCAAGTCTTGTTAACAAACTCATTCCGAATAACATGAAGCCGGAGAAATTTCAAAGTGACACTAGGTTACCTCAACGGGGATATGAACATCCACAATAATAAGAATATCATACTTTTTCTTTGCAGTAGGAAGAGGAAATTCAAAATTTCCAAATATAATTGTTGGAATTTTCCCAATAGAATTTATGATATGAACTTGAGGTTGTTTCCTCGGAAAATGTTCCATGTGTTCATTTCCGTTAACATGAAAGGTGACATTGCCTTTGTTGCAATCAATAACAACACCTGCAGTATTTTAAAAGGGTCTACCAAGGATAATCGACATACTGTCGTCCTCAGGAATATCAAGAATGACAAAGTCTGTTAAGATGGTTACATTCGCAACAACAACAGGCACGTCCTCACAAATACCGAGAGGTATAGAAGTTGATTTGTCAGCCATTTGCAAAGATATCTCAGTAGGTGTCAACTTACTTAATTCAAGTCTATGGTACAAGGAAAGAGGCATAACACTAACACCGGCTCCTAAATCACATAAGGCAGTTTTAATATAATTTCTTTTTATGGAGCAAGGTATAGTGGGTACTCCAGGATCATTAAGTTTCTTAGGTATTCCACCCTTAAAGGTATAGTTACCAAGCATGGTGGAAATTTCAGCTTCCGGTATTTTCCTTTTATTTGTAATGATATCTTTCATGTATTTAGCATAAGGGTTTGTTTTAAGCATATCAGTTAAGCGCATGCGTAAGAAAATAGGTCTAATGATTTCAGCAAAGCGCTCAAAGTCCTCATCATCCTCTGTCTTGGATGGTTTAGGAGCAAAGGGCATGGGTTTCTGAACCCATGGTTCTCTCTCCCTACCATGTTTCCTAGCAACAAAATCTCTCTTATCATAACATTGATTTCTTGATTGTGGGTTATCAAGATCAACAGCAGGTTCAATTTCTATATCATTGTTATTACTAGGTTGAGCATCTACATGAACATCATTATTAGTATGATTATCAGGTTCATGTTCGTCTCTGGACTGTGTTTCAGCATCAGAGATAGAAGTATCATTAGGATTCTTAGGTTTTTCTACATTAGGTTCACTAGAAGCATGCAAAGTCCTATCACTTTTCTTTTTCTTCTTTTTAGAGGAACTAGGAGCATCTAGATTATTATTCTGAGAATCTTGTTCAATCCTCTTAGGGTGGCCTTCAGGATACAAAGGTTCCTGAGTCATTTTACCAGTTCTAGTAGCCACTCTAACAGCAAAATCATGTTCTTTATTCAGTTCATCTAGCAATTCATTCTGAGCCTTAAGTACTTGTTCAGCTTGAGTGGTAACCATAGAAGCATGTTTACTAGTGAGTTTAAGTTCACCCTTAACTCTAGACATATAGTCACTCAAGCATCCTATCATATAAGCATTATTTTTCAATTATCTACTAACATAATCATTGAAATTTGCTTGTCTATCCATAAAGTCATCAAACTCATCTAAGCATTGGCTATGAAACTTAGTAGACGAAATTTCAACTTTATCATATTTATAGAGAGAATTTACCTTTACTACCTGTGTCGGGTTATCAAGACAATGTGTTTCTTCAGGTGCTATATTAAGACCATGTATCTCTTCAACATGAGGTAAATTCTTAACGTCTTCAGCTTTAATACCTTTTTCTTTCATTGATTTCTTTGCCTCTTGCATATCTTCAGGACTGAGAAATAGAACACATCGCTTCTTCGGAGTAGGTTTAGGAATAGGCTCAACAGTTGGCTTAATTGGTTCAGGAATTGCTTCAGGAATTGGCTCAAGAAGAGTCCAATTATTTTCATTTGTCAACATATTGTTCAATAATAGTTCAGCTTGGTCGACTGTTCTTTCCCTAAAAATACAACCAACACAACTATCCAAGTGGTCCTTGGAAGCATTAGTTAGTCCATTATAAAAGATATCAAGTATTTCATTTTTCTTAAGAGGGTGATCAGGCAAAGCATTAAGTAATCGGAGAAGCCTCCCCCAAGCTTGTGGGAGACTCTCTTCTTCGCTTTGCACAAAATTATATATTTCCCACAAGGCAGCTTGTTTCTTATGAGCAGGGAAATATTTAGCAGAGAAGTAATAAATCATATCCTGGGGACTACGCACACAAGCAGGAACAAGCGAATTAAACCAAGTTTTAGCATCACCCTTTAATGAGAACGGAAATATCTTAATGATGCAATAACAACGAGACTTCTCATCATTAGTAAATAGGGTGGCTATATCATTTAATTTAGTAAGATGTGCCACTACAGTTTCAGATTCAGTGCCATAGAAAGGATCGGATTCAACTAAAGTAATAATCTCAGGATCAACAGAGAATTCATAGTCCTTATCAGTAACAAAGATAGGTGAAGTGGCAAAAGCAGGGTCATGTTTCATTCTAGCATTCAGAGTCTTTTGTTTCAGCTTAGCTAGTAGTTTCTTAAGATCAGATCTATCATTGCAAGCAAGAAAATCGCTAGCAGTTTCTTCATCCATAACATAACCCTCAGGAAAGACAGGCAATTCATAATTAGGGGGAGAACCTTCATCATCACTTTCATTTTAAATAATTTCATTCTCCCTAGCCCTAGTAAGTTGTTCATCAAGAAATTCACCTAATGGCACAGTAGTATCAAGCATAGAAGTAGTTTCATCATAAGTATCATGCATAGCAGAAGTGGCATCATCAATAACATACGACATATCAGAATTCTTAGCGGTAGCAGGTTTAGGTGTCGCAAGCTTACTCATAACAGAAGGAGAATCTAGTGCAGAGCTAGATGGCAGTTCCTTACCTCCCCTCGTAGTTGAGGGATAAGTTTTAGTTCTTTGATCTTTCAAGTTCTTCATAGTGATCAGCAGATATAAATCCCAAGTGAATCAAAGAATAGAGCTATGCTCCCCGGCAACGGCGCTAGAAATTAGTCTTGATAATCCACAAGTGTAGGGGATCACAACAGCTTTCGAGGTTAGAGTATTCAACCCAAATTTATTGATTCGACACAAGGGGAGCCAAAGAATATTCTTAAGTATTAGCAGTTGAGTTGTCAATTGAACCACACCTGGATAACTTAGTATCAGCAGCAAAGTATTTAGTAGCAAAGTAGTACGATAGTAGTGGTAAAAGTGGCAAAAGTAAAGATAGCAGTATTGTAGTGATTGTAACAATAGCAACGGTAAAGTAAATAAGCGAAGCACAATATATGAAAAGCTCGTAGGCATTGGATCACTGATGGATAATTATGTCGTATGAGATTCCTCATGTAATAGCTATAACATAGGGTGACACGGAACTCCCTCCAATTCATCAATGTAATGTAGGCATGTATTCCGAATATAGTCATACATGCTTATGGAAAAGAACTTGCATGACATCTTTTGTCCTACCCTACCGTGGCAGCGGGGTCCTAGTGGAAACTAAGGCATATTAAGGCCTCCTTTTAATAGAGTACCGAACGAAAGCATTAACACATAGTGAATACATGAACTCCTCAAACTACGGTCATCACCGAGAAGTATCCTGATTGTTGTGAACTCATAATAGGTGACTATAGACTTGCAAGATAGGATCAAGAACTCACATATATTCATGAAAACATAATAGGTTCAGATCTGAAATCATGGCACTCACGCCCTAGTGACAAGCATTAAGCATAGCAAAGTCATAGCAACATCAATCTCAGAACATAGTGTATACTAGGGATCAAACCCTAACAAAACTAACTTGATTACATGGTAAATCTCATCCAACCCATCACCGCCCAGCAAGCCTACAATGGAATTACTCACGCACGGTGGTGAGCATCATGAAATTGGTGATGAAGGATGGTTGATGATGACGATGGTGACGAATCCCCCTCTCTGGAGCCCCGAATGGACTCCGGATCAGCCCTCCCGAGAGGTTTTAGAGCTTGGCGGTGGCTCCGTATCGTAAAACGCTATGAAACTTCCTCTCTGATTTTTTTCTCCGCGAAACGGAATATATGGAGTTGGAGTTGAGGTCAGTGGAGCAGTAGGGGGCCCACGAGATAGGGGGGCACGCCCAGGGGGAGGGGGCGTGCCCCCCACCCTCGTGGACTGGGTGTGGACCCCCTGGCCGTCATCTTTTTCCAGTATTTTTTATATTTTCCAAAACTTATCTCCGTGGATTTTCAGGTCATTCCAAGAACTTTTGCTTCTGCACAAAAATAACACCATGGCAGTTCTGCTGAAAACAGCATCAGTCCGGGTTAGTTTCATTCAAATCATGCAAGTTAGAGTCCAAAACAAGGGCAAAGTGTTTGGAAAAGTCGATACGTTGGAGATGTATCAGCGCCGCACGTATTTTTGTGTCCATGTGTATGTGTGTCTGTTGCATGCATGCACGAGGTTGTAGTCCCTTACATTCACATGTTCATAAGTCAATGCTTTGTCAAAATGTTGCATGCAAGGTTTAATCATTCGTTGTTCATGCATGCATTCCCGATATTAATACGTTGGTAAAGACATTTTTCTTGAGGAAAACGAGCCCATGAATTGAGTACAAAGGGGACCAATAAGCCAGGATGGAGGGAGTACCAATAGTGAACTGGAAGGACGAAGTCCGGACTAGTAGTACAGTACTACGAAACAACATGTAGTATGTGGCACCCCGGTTCAGAGAAACCAGAACACCCCGTATTCTAGCCCAAAGATCGAGATGAAGTCTTCTGGAATATGGCACTGCTTAGTATAGAACAAATCAGCTCTTTATTACAATCTATTTGGGTACAATGGGTTACATCGGCACCGCGACACTATGCCTGCCATTGTTGCTCTATGCAAGCAAAATAACTTCTAGCAGCGGAACAACGGCGACGGTAGTGAACTCCACTCTGCAGGGACTCTGGCTGGAACGCTTATCCTAGTTCGCACAGAAGGGATCTACGGCAAACAAGCAATCAAATCTGGCATGACCTGCAAACTGGCATGACACGCCAGGTCAGTACATTGAATGTACTTGCAAGCTCACAATAACCAGAAACATTCAAGACCAACAGCAGCATGGCAATTATAGGTTAAGCAGGAATTAACATGATATCATCATAGCAACATGGCATCAACATGAACATGATACATCTAGCACAATATGAGCATGACATGAACATATGAATCTGACGATACTAGCATGCAACACGATGACACTATATGCACCACTTATAATGCTCGGGTTACCTCGGAGCCAACACATGCATCACTTACCAACCTCGGACATCACAAGATCATCTTAGGATCAAATCAAGCTTGGTATAAACAATACCGTAGTAATCATTAAATGACCACAAGGAGCTTGATCTTTACCCACAATTCTTGCACAACATCACGAATATCCAACAACTCGGTATCCTTGATACCACGGTGATCATTGATGGATCACAAACAGAACCACTCTCAGTTCAACGGGTTACATCGTAACCAAATGGTGATCATTCATGGATCACAAACGGAACCACTCTGGTTCAGCGGGTTACCTTGTAATCAAACGGTGATCATTCACGGATCACAAACGGAACCACTCTTGGTTCAACGGGTTACCTTGTAACCAAACGGTGATCATTCACGGATCACATAACCAACTTATCTCATCATCGAACCGGGGTTGTTATTAAGCACATCATCATTATTATTACTGTTGACCCATAATGTGACCGACACGAACTGGACCCTTATCCGCAGGCACGGCTATCAATAGATTTAGTACACACTCTGCAGAGGTTAGCACACTCTACCCACACCACGGAACCCATGAGCTCGCACTCCCATTCGGGTGGACCAACGGCGTTCCAACAAAACCGTCCTATTGCCATGACACTCTCTCGGCCACTCCGACTCACTCCCCACTGGGCAAAGTCATGGGTGGCCCGGTGTCTACCCCAGACACCAACGGCCACTGTCGTGGCAACACGGCCACATCGTGGCAAAACGGTCCCAAACGGGGACAAAATCGCTTATCATCCAACTACGGGCACACAAGTCTTATGTCCGCCTACCTAATCAGGGTAGCGCGCGCCCATAACCTTCCCTCGCTGGAGGCACCAGCGAGAGGCATGACAATATACCTAGTTAGGACCCTCCCATAAAGGTAAGCATGGTTGCACTGGTCAGCTCGATATGGTGGCACCGGGACTCAGCCAATAGTTGTTCAAGTTCAATTTGATCCGGTTAAACTTGAATGCAAATATGTTGAGCCATGATAAAATAACATGATGCAATTAGAATGCATGAGCATGATATCAACGTAAGCATGCGGGTACAACATAACCATCAACCATATCAACAATGAATCATATCCAACTAAGCATGGCATAATGACGTGCATGAATATCACAAGTACAACACTACTCATAGAAACCTAGCATGACCACTAGCATCAACAATAAATATCATGCAAGGACATATCAACAATGCTACCATCCAAGCATTTAACCAATTGGATGCAATGGAACATGCATACGACGACACTCGGAACAGACGATAGTCATGCACCGAAACCATCACCAACATCAACATGCAGTACTAGCAGGCGTAAGCATATGAAAGGAATACTAACAGGTAGAACATGATAACCAGGTGCATAACAACCAAGCATGAGAGTAAACATGAAACTCTAAGCATCACCGGAACAACGATCACCAAGTATTAAACAGACAAACATTTATTAAAAATTCAAGTTGAAAACCATGGATATTGCATGACTATCATGCAAGTGGGTATTGTGGCTTGTCTGCGGATGAAGAAGGCACCGGGGAGAAGTGCGGTGAAGCCGCGGAAAGATTCACCGGAAACAGTCCTCTCTCGGAGAGGCTGTTTACGTGCAAGCGCAAAATGGTCATTTTCAGAATTTTAGCACAGGGTGAAAGTGTGACCAATAGAGCAGGCTCAATGAGACGAAGAAATGGGCTTTGGAATCACATCATTTGGAGTTACGAGCAAAAAGTTGTGAGGTGATGAAGATCAGGGAATTTTCTGCAAAAATATCATCACAAACAAGTCCCCGAGTGGATAAGGCAGAAACGGGTTTTGAGAAAATACGCTTTCCGGAGATGAAAACGTCCACGCCCAAATACATATCCACTTATCCATGTCACCAGAGGTGGGGCCGAGGCTTATCTCGCTGACGTGCAGGTCCCACAGGCTGTGGGGCCCATCACTTATCCATGCTGGACCGGGCCGGGTCAATGCTGTGTGGCTTACCTGCGGGGCCCACGGCTGACTCCCCTCATCCCTCATGCTTCCTCCTTCTTCCGTACGACAGGCAGAGGCAAAAGCGAGGCCGCACGGCGCCGGTGCTGGCCCCGCCGTTCCTGCCACCTCCGGTCGAGCTGCGGGCACCGACAAGTGCGGGAAGAGGAGCTGCTCCCGCCTGGAGCAGAAGCAGGCGCCGGGGAGGGGTGTGGCCGTGGCACCGCATGGTGGCAGTAGCTACAGGCGGCGGCGGCTGATCTAGGGGGTGACGGCCTGAGGCACTCTGGCAAAGAATGGAGGGGCTGGGGACGGTCGCCGGAGCACGGGGAAGACATGGGTGTGGTCAGGGAGTGGCGGGGTGGCTTGGGTCGGCGGAATTTGAGCAGAGCGCTGCAGCGAGGCTTCGGCCATGGGAGGGGCGGGAGAGCTTCTCGAGATCATTTGAGAGGCTGGGCGGGACCATAGGAGGGTGGTGAGGCTAGTGAGGTTCTCGGGAGGACTTGGGGATGGCTATATATAGCCGGGACGAGGGGCACGGGCTCGGGTGCCGCCGCTTAAGGCGCACAGGGCAGGGGGTTGAGGGGCATAGAGGGGAAGCGGCCATGGCGCCATAAATGCTCGGTCGACCACAGTGCGCCAGTGGGCGCGTGGCGACGAGCGATGACGGAGGGCTTACGGAGGGGGAGATGAGTCCAGGGGGACGACGGTGACACGGGCCAGCTACTGGACACATGTGCGCGAAGACGACGAGAGGGGAAGGGGCCCGAGCAAGAAGATGCTCTAGACGCGGCCAACGCTAGCAGAGCGCGCGTATTGCATGCCAAAACTCGTGATCACCGCGTGCACTGGCATGTAGCAGGGGCAATGGGCTGGCAAGTGTTGTCTAGTGGTAAGTCCTTCCAGTGTAGGTTTCAACTACGGTGTTAACTTGGTTAAAGGGGTAGTGGTTAAATGGTAGTCATTGTTTGAAGTTTACTGCAGTAATCTTGGCCATGCACTGGTGATCAACAGGGAAGTTGTCGTGGAAATATCACGTCAGATGTCCTCATGAAAGGACTTAGTGGTGGAGCCATCGCGATGAGTTAGCTTAAAGGGGTTAAACCGGACAAAGGACGCGAGGGTTTTTATACTAGTTTGGCCCCTTCGATGAAGGTAAAGGCCTATGTCTAGTTGTGATGGGATTATTGGGGTCTCGATAACCAGGGAGCTAAACACGCTATGCCTGGCTCTCGAGTTGTTGTTTCTTGTCCCTGAACCGCCGCTGGGTCGTCCCCTTATATACATGGGTTGACGCCTGGCCGGTTTACAGAGTCCCGAGGCCGACTCGTACAAGTGCCGGCTCGGTATCTCCTTTCCTATCTTACAATACAAGTTACATAACCATGGCGTTTACCACTATGGGCCCTAATCCGCCTTTGGGCTCCAGGCCTCTAAGCTTCATCAGTAAAGCGCCATCTTCTGGGTCTTCGTGGGCTTAATATAGTTGAGGGTGAACCGGCCCCTCCTGGGCGGTTTATACTCAGTAGTTATATCGCCAACATTAGGCCCAAGTTGATTTGAACCTGTTCATGTCAATCTTCAGTACTTAGAAAAATTATGTGAACATCTTCCTTCATTTCTCGTAAATCGCCATGATGTCTTCTCTTATAAACTTTGTTAAACCGCCGCGACGTCATCCTCTGGACAAAGCAACGGATCATCATGACGTCATCTCTGTAAAGAATGATTAAAAAGATTCCCTTCATTAATGGTATCCCAAAAATTGAGGCATCAGCTGCGCCCTCTTTTTTCGCTTCACGCTCCTTGATTCTCGCGCCCGCCATTTATCCCTTTTCCTTATAAATAGGCTCAGGGGTCCTTTATTTCTTCCCCTTCTGTGCCTCTTCTTCCTCCTCACGACGCTCAAGCTCTGAAGCTCCGCCGCCGCCCTCAACCTTCGAGCACTGCATCAACAAAGGCCGCTGCATCAACCTGATCGTACCAGAAACCTGCAGCTCCGCTATCCCTGCGCATCTGGTAAGCCTCCTCCTCTCAACCCTAGATTTGTTTTTAGGGTTTCTGCGTTCATCTGTGTTCATAAGTGTTCATCTTTGCCCGCTGCCTTCGCGCTTACCGTTGAATCTAGATGAACTTATCATCCTCCTATGGCGGCCGAAGTTTGTAACTTTAGTTTACCTCGCTATAGTATCTCCTCTTGCCTTGATAGTTCCCTTCTGGACTTTTAGTGTTCTGTCGTCACCATTTTAGGGCTCAGAATAATTTTCTTACTGAACCACGGTAGATCCAAATTTATACTGTCATTTTGTGAAACCTATTTTTGTCAACACTTAGCAGATTTTCAGCTCTGGCTCTTCCACCTAAGGGCAGTTTAACTTTTAGTAGTTGACAATCCACCATATACCATTAGCCCTCACTTAAACCACCATCTTGACTTGAATAGTAATTTCCGGTTTATCTCACATGTATGCTTTGATCAAATTCCCGGTTTAACACCGGCTAGTGCACTTGAACCGTCAATCGTAAACCGGCCTTCATTTTTCCTTTACAGTTTGCTTTCCAAGATGACCAAACAATTTTCTGCTTGTAACTGGGTTCCGTCCCGGATCATGGAAACACAAATCAATGGATATGTTACCAGTGGCGCTTTAGCCTCAAAAAGGGTCCGTCATTGGCAAGTCCCGGGCCTTGAATGCCCTCCTGAATCTCAAGATGGAGAGGTGATTGTATTTATGCAACACTTAGACCGGGGATTCAGCCTGCCCGGATCAAAAAAATTCCGGGATGTCCTTGCGAGCTTTCAACTCCATCCACAAGATATTGGACCGAATTCCGTGTCCAACATATGCAATTTTCAAGTGTTCTGTGAAGTTTACCTTCAAGAAGAACCATCTGTGGAGCTTTTTCGGGATTTGTTTCATTTAAACCACCGTACGGAGTTCTTTGATGGTCCCAACATGAAACTTGGTGGGGTATCAATCCAGAAGATAAAAGAAGTTGATTTCCCTCATGCAAAACACCACATTCATCCCAAAGATTGGAACCAAACTTGGTTTTATGACCAGAACACTACCCCTGCTGGAGAAAATCCTTTGCCGGGTTACCGCCCTCACCGGCTTAGCAATGGCCACCCGTTACCTCAACGATTAACTGCCAAAGAACGGCAAACTTATGCACCTCAACTCGCCAAGCTCCGGTCTCTCCTAGCCAACGGTTTGACTGGTATTGATCTCGTCCGCTGCTGGGTTTCTTGGGGTATTCTGCCTTTAAGTCGCCGCCCCGGATTAATGCACGAATATACTGGCAACGTCAAGGATCCTCAATGATATCATGAAATAGTAATGACAAACATTGAAGTTACTGAATCTGTGAAGAAGATGCTTGACGAACCGATCGCCGCATGCAGCCAAATCGGGTTGCCACCTTTTTGCGCCTCCAACAAACCGCTAGCGGTAAAGTTTAACTTAATGTTTACTGATTCGCCTCTACTTTAATAATGTGCTAATCCTTCTTTGCTTTAATTTCACAGGCCAATAGTTCCTTCTGGAAGCGAAATAAACCGGTTAGGGCTCCTCGTGCGAAGAGCAAGGTCACCAAGAAAGCTGCCAAGAAGAAAACCACCGAGTCTTCTGATCCGCCAGAAGATATTGACGAATCGTATCCATAGGTAGAACTTGACTCGCTTGGTTCCTTTTTCATACACCTTATTGACTATGAATATTCCCAGGATGATGCAGAGGCCAACCGTGCAGACCATGTTGAGGTAATCTCTCTTTCCTCCGATTTAGATCTTGTGCCGGTTCAAAGATTTTACGTGCAGTTGGGAAAGTAAAATACTCTCACCCTCTTGCTTATTTGGATCCAAAATTTTCTATAAAGACACAGCAAGCTAAAGAGCGTCGCACAACCCGACACAGTGGCCAGCAAATCACCTCTTCCGGTTTACCGGATACACCAACCCGGAAACGTCGTCCAGAGGTTACTTGTTCTCCCGAAAAACTTTATCCTTTGAAGGGTTTCTTCAGATACACACTTAATCTGTCTGATCCAAATTACCAGGCGTCTTCCAATTCGTCTGCCGGTTCATCAACCACTCGGCTGCCTCCCCTTAAAATCGTTCCTGGGTAAGTAAACTGCCCTTCATATTTTTCCTTCATAGTTCGGGTTACCATGATAATATTTTGTTTTGATATCACAATGCCAAAGGCCGCATGAGCAAGAAGGCTAAACCCAGTACCCCTGTTGGTGAAGTTGAACCGGAAAAGCTCCTGAGGGTTCCGGTAGAAATACTGATGTTATGGATGATTCCGCCCCACATGGTGAGAACACTGAAGCTAATCCAGACGAATTGGAAGCGGGTTGAAGATGCCGAAGCACCTCTTAAACCGGTGATGGAAGAGCTGACAGGGCTAAAACATCAAGTGGATGCTATGACTTCTGCAATCTTTGGTAAGTACTTTGTCATAGCCAGTTTGAAAATATCTTGAACGCTGCCGGTTTAACATTGAATTCTTAAACCGTTGCAGGTAACTGCATTGCTCAGCTGGGCACATATATGCGGATGAAACTGAAGGAAGCGTACACTTTGATTGAGCAATTATACACCGGTGCCCAACGGGTTATCTATGCAGTCTCATACAACAAATCGGCACCAACATTGATCAAGGACACAATAGCAAGATTATCCATGACACCGGCTTAGATAGAGGAGGTGAAGCGATCTACTGCCAGGGTTGACGCTTTACTGGCACTGACTCGGGCCAAAGCATGGATATCTGACTTAGATCCAATTGATATCGCCAAGGGATTTCCAGATGAACAAGCAGACGGGTCAGCATTTGGCAACGAAGCCCTTAAAGCCCTGACAAAGGAGATGCGTCCGCTATCAAGTCAACTAGTTGTAGAGGCTAACTTGACTATTCATCGGTCCTTTTACGATGAAAGGAACCAGTGGGTTGATACGACTATGACAGAAGCACAAAGCCTTATCCCGCTAATTCGTAAGCATGCATACGCCCTTGATGTTGACCCGTCCAATCTGATAAGTGAAGAAAATGTATTTCAGGCTCTAACCCGGATTGACTGGACCACCATTGACTTCCAGCCTCAGGGTGGAGAGGAGGAGGTTGAACCGGGGCGTGAAGATCCATCAACTTCACGTCGTCCGAGCAATGAGTCTTAATCTGGCATTCGAGTTACTTTGATAGACTTTGTCGTGTAAAAAATAATCAGCATTTTGGGCCTCAAAGCGCCTTGTAATAGGCTAGAGCAAGTACTTTAATCTTCGGTACTGATACATAAGTTTGGTTGATCCATCATGATATTTGCTGTGCGTGTTTACACTTTGATATTTTTCATGCGATTCTGATATCTGCATAAAAGAATCGTCCTGGCGGTTTACCGCCGGACGGGTCATAATGCCCAAGATAAAGCCTGATTAATAATCAAACTTGAATAAATATGAAATAATTCATACCTGTGGTATGACATCACGTAGTTGGTTTACCAACTTTGATTGTAGTAAGGGTGAAGACCCAAATTCTTGAGTTTCTATAACTCTCATCATGCAGTGATGGTGTGTAATACTTCATGTCGGGTCACGATGAACACCAGATGATCAAACTGGCGACATATAGTCAAAGCCAGACCGGGTTAACAAAAGCCAATTTGATAATAAGGTCTGACAACTGTTAGTTGACAGCCAAGCCGGGGTAACAAACACCGTGTCAATAATAAGGTCTGACAACTTGTAGTTGAAAGCCAAGCCGGGTTAACAAACACCGGGTTAATATGATGACTAAAAAGCCAGACCGGATCAAAAGATACTGGTTCAACATAAAAATCATCAAAAAAGAGAAAACTTCTTGACAAAGGCAAATAAAACGGTGTAGTCGAGGCTTTTCGAGGGCTGCCAGGCCCAAATTCGAGGCTTTTCGTGGGCTGCCAGGCCGCTGAGTTAAACCATTTGACAAAGCCTTTTAAGATGAGCCTCCAACTAACCAATCGTCATTTTAACTTTGAAAAGTTCAGGGTCTCAATGAGAGTAACTGTCAAAACATTCGGCGGGTCCTGCCAGGATTACCTAGATAGGAGTGGCTTACTTGATGAAGGCAGGTTAACCCGAGGTTTTAGGTAAATATACCAGGCTTCCAAGCCGTGGGTCGATACCCAGCTACAATGGTCCTTTCAAACTCTTTGTTACTTTACACAAAGAGCACCCAAGTAACTTTGTGAGCCATGCTCATTGGGTGCCTATGTTTGAGTTGTGCATAGCATCCAGACTCTCTTTGGCCCCTTGGGTGTGAAGCTCCCAAGTTGTATTGTGGCATGATAGCCGGTTTAACAGGTAGTACTCCGCTTTGTCAGCTGAAGCCCCCATGTAACTCAAAGATATTTGAGAAAAAATAGCAGAGGCCCTGCTTATATCAAGGATGCTGCTTTATTTTATTGATCATAATATATACATTGTCGAAATATGTACATAAGAGTATCCTATGGCTCAAGTATAGTAAGGCCGAAGGAGAGCTATGTTCCACGGCTGCCGGGTCTCCTCCTCAGAACTGCGGGAGTTGTCTTGAACGTCAATGAGATAGTATGATCCGTTGTGCAGATTTTTGCTGACCACAAAGGGCCCTTCCCAAGGTGGGGATAACTTGTGCATATCTGTCTGATCCTGGATGAGCCGGAGCACTAAGTCACCTTCTTGAAAGGTTCTTGTCCTAACCCGACGGCTATGATAATGCCGCAGGTCTTGCTGATAAACCGCCGGACGAGCCAAAGCCATATCCCGTTTTTCATCTCACAGGTCCAACGCCTCCTGGCGTGCTTGCTCACTGTCCGCTTCAACATAATTGGCAACCCGGGGCGAATCATGACGAATATCACTTAGGAGGACTGCCTCTGCCCCGTATACCATGAAGAAAGGTGTGTAACCCGTCGATCTATTGGGGGTGGTGTTGATGCTCCATAACACAGAAGGCAATTCTTCCACCCAACAACCCGGCGTCCGCTTTAAAGGAACCATGAGCCGAGGCTTGATACCATTCCAGATTTCTTGATTGGCTCTCTCGGCTTGACCATTGGACTGGGGGTGTGCCACGGATGCTAAGTCAAGCCGGATGTGCTCTCTCTGATCCTCCATCTCACCTTTAGAAAGGTTTGTGCCATAATCCGTGATGATGTTGTGTGGAAAGCCAAAGTGGAAGATAATCTTTGTGAGAAATTGAACCGCCATAGCCGCATCACACTTGCTGAAAGCCTCCGCTTCAACCCATTTGGTGAATTTTTCAACCGCCACGAACAGGTGGGTTTTATTATCCTTGGAGCGCTTAAAGGGTCCCACCATATCAAGCCCCCAAGTGGCAAACGGCCAAGTGATAGGAATCATCCTTAATTCTTGAGCCGGAACATGAGCTCGGTGTGAAAACTTCTGACAAGCGTCACGCCGCTTTACTAGATCCTCCGCATCAGCATGAGCTGTCAACCAGTAGAACCCATGACGAAAAGCTTTAGCAACCATGGACTTTGAACCGGCATGATGACCACAATCCCCTTCATGAATTTCCTGTAGGATCTCTTGGCCTTCTTCAGGAGAAACACAACGCTGAAATACGCCTGAAAAGCTGCAGCGGTGTAACTCGCCATTGTGAATAACCATGGACTTGGATCGCCGGACTATCTGCCAGGACGGAACTTCATCATCTAGTAACTCGCCCCGGTTCCACTACTAGGAAAAGGCCTACTAATGGCGCACCGGTTTTGCCTACTAATGGCGCACTACCGGTGTGCCATTACTATCACGCCACTAGTATGTTTTACTAATGGCGCACCATGCAGTGCGCCATTAGTATAGCCCACAGTGCGCCATTAGTATCTGGTATACTAATGGCGCACCACATAGAAGTGCGCCATTAGTAACATTTTTTTCAAAAAAAATCAAATTTTTTTTTAAAATTTTTTTAATCTCAGGTCACTATAACTTAATCTCGGGTCAATATGCTTAAACTTAGGTCAAATCACACTCCATGGTCAAACTTCCCGAAAGGTCACCTATCATCACACTACTCCATCCCAAGCACGCTTAACTTCAGAGTTCTATCCAACCCCAGTAACAGCTCACTTCACAGGCACTACTTGATATATCTAGCATATCAATCCTATTATACCTTGTTGATGTCTAGGACTTTGTTCATGTTCATGACTATGATGAAATTTTGAAAAATATTTCAAACTTCCCGGTCATATTACGTATCATTTTTTGAAAAACAATTCAAAAAAAATTCAAAATCAATTTTTTTTGAATTTTTTTGCCTCCAGATCTTAAAAGCCCCGTAACTTTTTTCTTTTAGGTTTTTGAGGATTTTGAAAATGTTTAACGAGGTTCCCCCCGTTAAATTTGGATGTAACTTTTCGAGTAGATGATTTTTCATATATAAAACTTTTTAATCCGAGTTCGTATGCAAAAGTTATGCCCATTTTACAAATTTCCAGAGAGATTTTGCAAATAAAGTCGAAATTTATATTTGTAAATTTTCCCAACAACTAGACCACATATCACATGGGAAACTTATTTTCTTTTATTTTTTTGACATTTTTATCATTTTTTTTTATTTTTTTAAAACTGAAAAGGTAGTCCACGGGGGGGGGGGGGGGGGGGGGGGGCATTCGGTGGAAGCTGGGCAAACTAGTAATGGCGCACCGCCATTAGTAGTTAAACTAGTAATGGCGCACCACACCCATGGTGCTCCATTACTAGTTTTGAAAAAAATATATAAAAAATTTGAATTTTTTTATTTATTTTTTGAAAAAAACTTAGTAATGGCGCACCAGTGGATAGTACACCATTACTAGTTAAAACTAGTAATGGCGCACTGTCCACAGGTGCGCCATTACTAACAAATTCTTTTTAATTTTTTTTATTTTTTTTTCAAAACTACTAATGGCGCACTGTGGGTGTGGTGCGCCATTACTATGTCAACTAGTAATGGCGCACCACTCCCACGGTGTGCCATTAGTAGTTTTGAAAAAATTTAATTTTTTTTACTAATGGCGCACCGTGGGATGTGGTGCGCCATTAGTATTTGCACACTAACGGCGCACCAACACATGGTGCGCCATTAGTATTTAGTAATGGCGCACCACATGTACAGTGCACCATTAGTGTCCATCCCATCTATAGACCTTTTCCTAGTAGTGTTCATCTATGCCAGATATGGAACCGTCCAATCCGGCACAACATGTAAAGCGGTCACCAATTGGGCCTCTAGATCAGGAACAGCTAAATCCTCCTTTGTAGGCAACTTAACAGACGGGTTATGCAAGTTGTCTAAAAAGGTGTTGGGAGGTACCGGTTTATGCTGAGATCCTAGCCGGCTCAAAGCGTCTGCCGCTTCGTTTTTATGCCGATCAATATGCTCAACCTGATACCCTTTGAAGTGACCCGCCACAATATCCACCTCGTGTCTGTAAGCCGCCATGAGTGGGTCCTTAGAATCCCAAGTGCCACAAACTTGTTGGGCCACCAGATCAGCATCTCCAAAGCATCGTACCCAGCTTAAATTCATCTCCTAGGACACACGGAGCCCGTGGAGTAAAGCCGCGTACTCAGTTGCATTGTTAGTACAGGGGAACATTAAATGGAGAACATAACAAATTTTATCACCTCGAGGGGAAGTAAGGACAACTCCAGCCCCCGAGCCATCCAATTGCCTGGATCCATCAAAGTGAATAGTCCAGTATGTATTATCCAGTTTGTCCTCTGGTGCTTGTAATTCGGTCCAATCATTGATGAAGTCAACAAGTACTTGAGATTTAATGGTTGTTTGAGGCATATACTTCAACCCACGGGGACCAAGCTCAATTGCCCACTTTGCAACCCGGCCAGTGGCCTCCCTTTTCTGAATTATATTGCCCAAAGGAGCTGAACTGACCACTATAATGGGATGGCCTTGAAAGTATTGTTTTAGCTTCCGACTTGCCATAAAATCTCCATATACCAGCTTCTGCCAATGCGGATATCGCTGCTTTGACTCGATGAGAACCTCACTGATATAGTAAACCGGCCGTTGAACCGGATATTCCTTGCCAGCCTCCTTGTGCTCCACCACAATTTCCACACTGACAGCATGGGCATTAACAGCCACGTACAATAACAAGGGCTCTTTGTCAACCGGAGCAGCAAGGACCGGCGGTTCAGCCAATTGTCGCTTCAAGTCTTCAAACGCTGCATTAGCCGCATCACTCCAGACAAAGGTGTCTGTTTTCTTCAACATCTGATATAGAGGGATCGCCTTCTCTCCCTAGCGGCTAATAAACCGGCTTAGGGCTGCAATTCGACCCGCCAGACGCTGAACATCATTGATGCACGCCGGTTTAGCCAAAGATGTTATCGCTTTGATCTTCTCCAGGTTAACCTCAATGCCTCTGTTGGACACCAGAAAACCTAGCAGCTTGCCTGCCGGAACACCAAAAACACACTTGTCCAGATTGAGCATCATCTTGTAAACACGCAGATTGTCAAAGGTCTCCTTGAGGTCCTCTATCAATGTCTCCTTCTTCCTGGACTTTACCACAATGTCGTCAACATAGGCATGAACATTGCGCCCAATCTGAGTGTGAAGACAATTTTGCACACAACGCTGATAAGTTTCCTGGGCACTCTTGAGCCCAAAGGGATTATAAACATAGCAGAAGGTTGCCCAGGCATCCATCAAACCTTGGCCTGTGTTATCTGATCCTTTAACCTCGCAACGTCCGCATTGTGCTGATCCTGCGTTGCCGGAGTAACTACCATGGTCAACAAGGTTGCCCAGGCATCCATCAAACCGGAGAGAACTTGAGCCGGCCGGCGCGCAGAGCCTCCTGCCCCTGCTACCGGTCCGGACGCCGCTGCAGTAGAATTTTGCAAAGTTGGTTGTGTTCCTGCCATGAAGATTCCGACTCGGTTCGGCGTTTCAAGAAATTCCGGAATACTGGTGCCATCGGAATACCCTTCGAACACACCATCCTGAACTTGGTACATGGATTCGGTTTCACCAGCGGATGACTCGCCGTCAGAATAAGCGACTGTCTCACCTTCAGACACCGGTTCAGATCCGATCCCATGGACACATCCTATGAAAGCACGCTTCATGGCAGGCTGAATCCGGGCGGGGCTTGCATAGTGAGCCGTCTCGACGAGGTCGGTGCAGATGTCCGGCTCAGGACCTGGTTTGCCGATCTTGCTAATGAAAATGTGAATTCCGCCAAAGGGGACCCGGTACTCGTACTCAATTGAACCGGCCTCGGGGCCCCATCCTGCATCGTCGATGTAGAGCTTGCTGCAATGACTCTTGGTCATTTGGCCAACCGCGTACCCTTTGAGTCCTTCAAACTTACCCTTCAAGAACTCTAAACCATCATGCTATAGTCCCACGGTGGGCGCCAACTGTCGTGGAAATATCATGTCAGATGTCCTCATGAAAGGACTTAGTCGTGGAGCCATCGCGACGGGTTAGCTTAAAGGGGTTAAACCGGACAAAGGACACGAGGGTTTTTATACTAGTTCGGCCCCTTCGATGAAGGTAAAGGCCTACGTCTAGTTGTGATGGGATTATTGGTGTCTCGATAACCAGGGAGTTAAACACGCTATGCCTGGCTCTCGAGTTGTTGTTTCTTGTCCCTGAACCGCCGCCGGGTCATCCCCTTATATACACGGGTTGACGCCCGGCCGGTTTACAGAGTCCCGAGACCGGCTCGTACAAGTGTCCGGCTTGGTCTCTCCTTTCCTTCTTACAATACAAGTTACGTAACCATGGCGGTTTACTACTATGGGCCCTAATCCGCCTTTGGGCTCCGGGCCTCTAAGCTTCATCAGTAAAGCGCCATCTTCTGGACTTCATGGGCTTAATATAGTTGAGGGTGAACCGGCCCCTCCTGGGCGGTTTACACTCAGTAGTTATATCCACATCAGAAGTGATTGAGGTCCATGGAGTTGTCTTGGGTGATTAGCTTAGGAAGGATTACAATACTGGAGAGTTTGGCAAGAAATGGACCAAGATTTAATGCACTTGCTTTGGAACTGCCTAATCTGGTCTAGAAACTTGATCAGGAAGGTGCACTCACATGGAGTGCCAAATTGAGCTCAAATTGGGCAAGGCAGAGTCATTTGGTCCTATGAATATGCTCAAAAAGTCTCATACCATTTGGCAAAGCCAAAATGGTACTTGCTTCACAAACATCTCCTCTAGACAGAAACTTGCAAAAATTCTAGAGGAATAATGGCTTGATGAACTATGCCCCAAATGGGTGGAGATAAGTTATATGGATACTAGAAGGCTAGAAAATTTTCAGCCATAATGGAGCAAGATAAAATATACTTGCTTCACAAACTGAAATTTTGGGCAGAACCTAAGAAATGAAGATGAGCTCATATGGAGGCATCACATGAGCTCTACTTTGGTGGAGGGCTATTATATGATGATATGAAAGATCATGCAAAATGGCAACTCATTTGGATATGCCTAGCTTGTACCTCCTTCAAAAAGCTTCTTTCTGGACAGAAACTTTGGAAAATCATAATCAAGTAATTACTAGGCAAATGAGGTTGCATTTTAGCATGTGGCAATGATATGGACATGAAAATATGTCCAAGGAGTTTGAGGTCAATTGGGCAAAGGAAAATAGCACTTGCTTCACAATGTGCCATTTAGGACAGAATAGGAAATGAATTATTGCAGGATTATTTTTGAACATGGCAATGAAACGTTTTGCCATATTTGAGCAAGATATGACCCAAACAATTTATGAGTATTTGGGAATTTTAGGAGTGAGGGAAATATAGGTTGCTTCACAACCTAGGGCAAAAAGATTATTCCTTTAATAGAAAAGGAATATTCCCAATAAAAAAATATTGGGATTTGGGCTAGGATGAAAACGACAGGGTCTAGGGAAGGATTTGGGAATGACAAGCCACTCTGGAAACAAAGAAGAGGGCATCTTCTTCAGTTTGCAGAAAGCCACGGAAAGGAAAACTAAGACAAAAACCTCAGAAAAACAAAAGAAAAAGGAAGGGCCAAACATTAGGCTGTCACAAACCTTATCCCCTTAAAGAAATCTTGTCCTCGAGATTTGGTTGCTCAGGAAACAAGTATGAATATATTGGCTTAAGGAAACCATTTCCAACTCGGGTATCCTTTTTCTTTATTTTTGTTCCCACTAAAAATCTTTATCTACTGGCCCTGGTGTGGTTTGCTTTAATGTATCCACATTCTGACAGATTCTGACTCATCGTAGAAATTCTGAATTATTCTGATTGGCCTCACTATCCTGAGTTTCAAATTTATACCAGATACTTGATTGTCGCCTATCATGGCTAGCATAAATGGTATGACCTTATATGATAATATCCCCAGACTTGACTGACAGTGGTTCTGACGGAAAAAATTTGTTCACGACAGGCTATCCATGATGATTCACATAAGTGAGGAGTCATGCTTTGAGATTGTTATTCCTCATACCGATTACTCATGTTGTAGGCATATCCGTGTGGATCAATGCTGACTTAGACTATCCGGGGTATTTGCACCATGGGGGTCGTGCAAAAATGTTCATACGTGCTTCACTTGTCTTGACCCTTCATTATTGTTTTCTTGGTCTGGATCCTTGGCTGAAAGAGCTGGGTCATATTGCTCTTCATATGACCATAGTTTCTGTTTGGTACAAGATTCTGACAGGCATACTCTTATTCGCATCTTCATAGTGACCCATTAAATGGCAGGTTCAACACCCCTCAAGTTCAGACTGCAGGAAAATGATCATCTGAACCATTGCAAGAAATTGGCAAATAAATCAGTAGCCACCAGAACGGTCTTTACAACTCAGATCTGGGACATTACTGGAATAACTCAACCACGGCTCAGGACGGCTGAAAAGCAGCTTAGAGCATGAGGCCGGGTCGGTAAGAAGAAGGTGGCAGCTCCCTAAAATAGCAAAAAAGAAGCTATAGGGCTACTGTCACAAAAAGAAATTCAACAGCTGTACGAGACGGCCGAAAAGCAACTCAGAACTCGTGACAGTCGTTGAAGAGAGAAATAAAAATCGGCATCCACCCCGGATAGCTAAAAACAGCTCAGATCATAGGCGTTGTGCCATCATTGGAGAAAAAAGAAGGGACAAGGGCTCATCAAGATCATTTTCTAGGTTCACAGGTACTTGTACTGAGCTCATTGATGTCGTCAATCCTCATAATCCTTTGTCACACTGTGGTGTATACTGGCTTTCTTCTCTTAACCGTCCTCACGTGGTTGTCACATCCTCATCAGAGTGACTTGTAAGATCTTGCTGGTATGCTCGCTGCATATATATGAGAATCTGATTTCCGAGACAGACGTGCATTCTGACTGTTTCTTGCTTCTGACCAAAATGTTGCGGATCTGATTCTTAAGATTCACTGCCATATGCTATCAATCTACCTTGTGCCCATGACTTAATGAGGAAGATTGGTGAGGTTGTGCTTGAAACTTTCATCAGACCGCTTGCCTAAGAAGACTGAATATCGTGCTTCAGAAACTTGCCCCCTTAAAGACTTTGCTGGGGAAAGACTCGGTACCTTCTTCCGGAAGCTTTTGCAGTTGCTTATTGAAGAAGACAAGGTACCTTGCATGGGAAATCATTCATGTATCATACTGAGGAAGATAGATGAATCTTGCCTTGGAAGCCTCTCTGGTAGCTTGCGAGGGAAAAGTGGGTTGCTTACACCAGAAGCTTCTCATTGTGATATGTGGACCGATTACCACGATACATACCATCTTAATATTTCTGTTGTTGATTTCTTGTATGAAACGGGGTTTTGCAGGACTATCCTCCTTTCTGAGTATATGTCATATTTTTGCTTGCTTCCAGGTACATTGAGTTACAAAATCATCCTCAACGAAAAATTAAACTTGTATCTGAGCCATACCTTTAATAATATTCTGTCAACCTTGCACACAATTTATCTACTTGCTGATTTGATCATTTCTTCTATGAGGAGTGCACATTGAGACAAACTTGATTATTCTGTATCATGATCAGATATCCCCAATCTCAATGCAGTCTTCTAAGAGTTCCATACTATCGTGAGGAGTGCACGCTAATGAAAACTTGATACTGACAGTCCATCCAGGATTTCTTTTGCATTCAGTCGAGATGTTCCCAATTTCACTGCAGTCAGCTGATATCTCCATTTGGTTTAGCTGAATTTCCAAATATACGGATTCCTTGCTGACTCTTCGGGTCCGGTGTCGACTGACGAGCAACTTTAATAGGGGGAAATTTTGTAACACCGAAGGCCCAAAGGAAGAAACGACGAAAACAAAAGAACACACGCATACTACCAATATAACTAATCAAGCAATCATCACAAATTACTGCTACTCACACAATAATATGCATGAACACTAAGCACACAAATCTCGCGGAAACTCCGGGATTACGGTCTAATATGCTATAGTGGTGTGCACGAAAATTATATCCATGTATGGAAGGAGTTGGCGTAACCAAAGCTACACCAAGCACTGGATGAACACTTGATAGATCTGGATGGATACACAGGTGAGGACGGACTTGATGATCAAGTTGCAAGACATAATAGTCACGATCACATCATCATCAAGAATACGAAAGGGATTCATACACGTCCAAAGAATAGAATGACTAGGTAGGGTAGCGGTGGAAAAGCAAGGCTCGCTGGCATTACCCTTTTCTGATAACCAAGATCAGTAAGGGTTGGCAGAGGAACGAGATGGATGGCATGATTCGGGATAGAAACAAGTCTATCACCGAAATAATATGGATGGGTGGCGGAAAAATATACGCGATACCTGAGCATAACTCCTGCAAATGGTGTCTGGAACACTGGGTACCAGGGCATCACTCTACTAGGACAGAGATAACATCGAACACCAAAGAGCATACATGCTAAGAAAGAGGGTGCAGGCGATGGATCGAAAACTACACCATCTACACTCACAAGATTAACTGTTAGTGACAAAATAATTGTTTGTATGCATGCTCTGCGACAAACAAATGCAACAATCAAGTGCAACAATCCAATTGGGGTCTATACTACCGCTTTCTAGCGTTTGCATGGTCTAGGGCATCCTACAGCCAGACCCGCTCTGATACCAAGCCTGTGGCACTCCGGCTCAGAGAAACCGGAACACACTGTATTCCAGCCCAAAGATTGAGATGAAGTCTTCTGGAATACGGCACTACTTATCATATAACAAATATGCTCTTTATTACAATCTATTTGGGTACAAGGGGTTACATCGGCACGACAAGACTACGCCCGCCACTGTTGCTCTATGCAAGCAGCAAAACATATCGAAGCAGCGGAATAACTTCTAGCAGCGGAACAACGGCGACGGTAGTGAACTTCACTCCGCAGGAACTCTGGCTGGAACGCTTATCCTAGCTCGCACACAAGGGATCCACGGCAAACAAACAATCAAACCTGCAAACTGGCATAACACACCAGGTCGGTACATTGAATGTACTTGCAAGCTCACAATAACTAGAAGCATTCAAGACCAACATCAACCTGGCAATTACAGGTTAAACAGGAATTAACATGATATCATGATAGCAACATGGCACCAACATGAACATGATACAGCTAGCACAATATGAGCATGGCATGAACATATGAATTTCACGGTACGAGCATGCAACATGATGACACTATATGCACCACTTATTCTGCTCGGGTTACCTCGGAACCAACACATGCATCACTTACCAACCTCGGACATCACACGATCATCTTATGATCAAATCAAGCTTGGTATAAACAATACCGTAGTAATCATTAAATGACCATAAGGAGCTTGATCTTTACCCACGATTCTCGCACAACATCACGAATATCCTACAACTCGGTATCCTCGATACCACGGTGATCATTCACGGATCTAAAACGGAACCACTCTTGGTTCAACGGGTTACCTCGTAACCAAACGGTGATCATTGACGGATCACAAACGAAACCACTCTGGTTCAACGGGTTACCTCGTAACCAAACAGTGATCATTCACGGATCACAAACGAAACCACTCTTGGTTCAACGGGTTACCTTGTAACCAAACGGTGATCATTCACGGATCACATAACCAACTTATCTCAGCATCGAACTAGGGTTGTTATTAAGCACATCATTTTTATTATTACTATTGACCCATAGTGTGACCGACACGGACTAAACCCTTAGCCGTGGGCACGACTATCAATAGATTTAGTACAGACTCTGCAGAGGTTAGCACACTGTACCCACACCATGAAACCAATGGCCTCGCACTCCCATTCGGGTGGACCAACGATGTTCCGACAAAACCGTCCTACTGCCATGAAACTCTCCCGGCCACTCCGACTCACTCCCCACTGGGCTAAGTCATGGGTGGCCCCGTGTCTACCCCAGACACCAACGGCCACCGTCGTGGCAAAACAGCCACATCATGGCAAAACGTTCCCAAACGGGGACAAAAGCGCTTATCATCCAACTACGGGCACACAAGGCTTATGTCCGCCTACCTGATCATGGTAGTGTGTGCCCATAACCTTCCCTCGTTGGAGGCACCAGTGAGAGGCATGACAATAGACCCAGTTAGGACCCTCCCATAAAGGTAAGTGTGGTTGCACTGGTCAGCTCGATATGGTGGCACCGTGACTCAGCCAACAGTTGTTCAAGTTCAATTTAATCCGGTTAAACTTGAATGCAAATATGCTGATCCATGATAAAATAACATGATGCAATTACAACGCAAGAGCATGATATCAACATAAGCATGCGGGTACAACATAACCATCGACCATATCACCAATGAATCATATACAACTGAGCATGGCATAATGACGTGCATGAATATCACAAGTACAACACAACTCATAGAAACCTAGCATGACCACTAGCATCAACAATAAATATCATGCAAGAACATATCAACAATGCTACCATGCAAGCATTTAACCAACTGGATGAAATGGAACATGCATACGACGGCACTCGGAACAGACGATAGTCATGCACCGAAACCATCACCAACATCAACATGCACTACTAGTAGGCGTAAGCATATTAAAGGAATACTAATAGGTAGAACATGTTAACCAGGTGCATAACAACCAACCACGAGAGTAAACATGAAACTCTAAGCATAACCGGAACAATGATCACCAAGTTTTAAACAGACAAACATTTATTAATAATTCAAGTTGAAAACCATGGCTACTGCATAACTATCATGCAAGTGGGTATTTTGGCTTGCTTGGGGATGAAGAAGGCACCGAGGAGAAGTGCGGTGAAGCCGCGGAAAGATTCGCCGGAAATAGTCCTCTCTCGGAGGGGCAGTTTATGTGCAAGGGAAAAATGGTCATTTTCAGAATGTTAACACATAGTGAAAGTGTGACCAACAGAACGGGCTCAACGAGACGAAGAAATGGGCTTTGGAATCACCTCATTTGGAGTTACGAGCAAAAAGTTGTGAGGTGATGAAAATCAGGGACTTTTGTGCAAAAATATCATCACAAACAAGTCCCTGACTGGATAAGGCAGAAACGGGTTTTGAGAAAATATGCTTTCCGGAGATGAAAACGTACACGCCCAAATACGTCTCCACATATCCACGTCACCAAAGGCGGGGCCGGGCTTATCTCGCTGACGTGCTGGTCCCACGGGCTGTGGAGCCCATCACTTATCCACGCTGGACCGGGCGGGGTCAACGCTGTGTGGCTTACACGCGGGGCCCATGGCTGACTCCCCTCGTCCCTCCTGCTTCCTTCTTCTTCCCCGCGACGGGCAGAGGCAGAAGCGAGGCTGCGTGGCGCCGGCGCTGGCCCCGTTGTTCCCGGCCACCTCCGGCCGAGCTGCGGGCACCGACAAGTGCGGAAAGAGGAGCTGCTCCCGCCTGGAGCAGAAGCAGGCGCCGGGGACGGGTGTGGCCGCGGCACCGCGTGGTGGCAGAAGCTATAGGCGGCGGCGGTTGATCTAGTGGGCGACGCCCCGAGGCACTCCGGCAAAGAACGGAGGGGCTGGGGACGGTCGCCGGAGCACGGGGAAGACATGGGTGTGGTCCGGGAGTGGGGGGGTGGATCGGGTCCACCGAATTTGAGCATAGCACTGCGGCGAGGCTTTGGCCATGGGAGGGGCAGGAGAGCTTCTCGAGCTCGTTTGAGAGGTTGGGCAGGACCAGAGGAGGGCGGTGAGGCTGGTGAGGTGCTCGGGAGGACTCAGGGGTGGCTATATATAGCCGGGACGTGGGGCACGGGCTCGGGTGCCGCCGCTCGAGCTCGGCCAAGGCTCTGGCGATGCACAACAATCACGGGGAGGCACGGGAACGTGATGAGGGGGGTGCGGACGAGCTATAGAGGCGCACAGGGCAGGGGGCCGAGGGGCACAGAGGGGAAGCGGCCACGGCGCCATTAATGCTTGGTCAGCCACAGTGCGCCCGTGCGCGTGCGGCGATGAGCGATGACGGAGGGCTTATGGAGGGGGAGATGAGTCCAGGGGGACAGCGATGATGCGGGCCCGCTGGTGGACACGCTCACGCGCGCGAAGACGACGAGAGGGGGAGGGGCCCGAGCAAGAAGACGCTCTGGATGCGGCCAACGCTAGCAGCGTGCGCGCATTGCATGCCAAAACTCGTGATCACCGCGTGCACTGGCATGTAGCAGTGGCAATGGGCTGGAAAGTGTTGTCTAGTGGTCTGTCCTTCCAGTGTAGGTTTCAACTGCGGTGGTAACTTGCACTACAAAAAACATACACTTCCATGATGATACGTGTTTGTCACAGTAGGTCGCGTTTTCTGTCATGCATGTACATCCATGACAAATATATGACAGAATCAAGATAGTCATACCTGTGTTGTCATAGAAGTGTTCCATGACATTACCAAAATTATCATCATGGAAGTGTCCACTTCCATGACGATAAATCGCGCGTCACAGAAGTGCTTTCGTCAAGGGTGACTGACATGTGGCATCCACCGTAACGGAACGCCATTAAGCTATCGGGTCGGATTTTGGATCCGATAACCCGTTAACAGCCACGACCAATGCCGATTTTCCACGTGTAAAATTCTCGTTGGCTGACGGATCCACGCGTCAGCTCTGTGTTGGCACAGGTGTCACTCATGAAACGGTCGAGATGGGCCTATGATATGTTGACACATGGACCGTCCTAAAAGTGGCCCACGAAGTTTAAATGGGCCAGCCCAACCGAAGGCCCATAAGATTTAGCGGGCCATAATGGGCCCGCCCAGCTAAAGGCCCACAAAATTTAGCGGACCATAATGGGCCGGCCCAGCTAAAGGCCCACACGAATTTGCAGACCATAATGGGCCAACCCAGCTAAAGGCCCACAAGATTTTGCGGACCACAATGGGCCGGCCCAACTAAAGGTCCACAAGATTTTGCAAACCATAATGGGTCGGCCTAGCTAAAGGCCCAACATTCTCTATCAAATCGGCCCGTCAACAGCCTGTCCTAAACTTGTCATCAACGCGGCCCATGGTCACTTCTGGCCCGTTAACTGTCCGCTAAGTAATTGGGCCGAATTACGTCCCGGTGTATTTCCGGCCTGTTAAAGGTCCGGCTTCATTTGAGCCCATTTACAGGCCATCAAAACTTTCGGCCCATAAACGACCGTAAAGGATTTGGGTCATATTCGGCCATGTCTGACATTCGGCCTATTAGAGGCCCACTATAGATTTCGGCCACTTTCGGCCTGTTGTCATTTCTGGCCTGTTAACGCCGGACGTAAACCAGGGGCCATATATGGCCCAATATCATATCCGGCCCAATAACGGCCCATATAAAAATGACGATAATCTAGCCCGACCGAAGTTCCGGCCCGTTAATGGCCCGTGTATTAGGTCGATGCATTTACGACCCTTTCGAATTTTGGCCTGTCAAAGATCTGCATCGTAAATGGGCCACCATTTCGGCCTGCTAAGTCCAGTGGGTTATTTGGCACAATCAGGGCACAATCTCACTTTCGGTCTATTAAAGGCCCATGTTTTTATGGGCTCGAGATATTTACACATGTAAACGGCCTAATTTTACTGAGGGCCCAAATTATGTTTAGGCTTGTTAAAGGCCCACTATGGGCACAGGCCTACCAGAAAAAGATGAAAGCTTATGCTGATTTAGGCCCAGATATTTTTAGTGGGCTACATGCCAATTTCGACCCATAATCGTTTTTAGCCCAATTGGAATGGGCCCGACGAATGTTGGCATGTTGGGCTCCTACGAAGCTTTCGGCCGAATACATTACTAAGATAAACCTACACTATACAAAAATAGCATCGTAATTACTGCAGCCTGTGGCAGCTTCTTAAATGTTGTATCACAACAAAATAAATTCCAACCATACAACAAAAGGCCTGTTGGCATAAAGTTTATAGTCCATCCAGATAAAAGCACCATCAGATGTGTAGAAGCACAGATCATTTGACCTGAGTGCTAATGTTTCAGGTTGTAGAATCTGATGGAGTAGCACGATCTCCACCTTTTTTTCCGCCATTGCTCTTGAACAATGAAGCGAATGTCTGATAGTCTAGTTTCAAAACCATTCGTATCTTGACAACGTTTGTCAAACACTATTATTGTTTCCGAAACAATGTCCATTAGGGATTGGACTTGTGTCTGGAGCACAGATATATCACTCTATCTAGCAGGAAGATTTTGTTCAGAAGCCGATTTGGATGAAGTTACCTTGACAACCAACCCAGAATTACGCAGGAAGGTGCTTTTCACACTATTAGTGGAGAGATACTGACGCACTGCAGCAAGAGGTGACATTGTGCCTGTAGTAGCCTCGTCACCTTCAGGTGGTTGTGGTTGTTCAATCATTTGTTCCATAGCTTCCTGAAAGTTTGAACTTATAGATTAGTGTACCAGATAATTTACAAATGAGACAAAAACAAACAAAGTAGGTTAAACATTTATACATAACTTATTTTGGTGAACTACTGTAATACATTAGCATGTATTGTAGTGCCAACTACATAATAAAATCACTTTCGAAACATATGTCCATGTAGCATGCCTACTTTATTGTCTATTTCCTCACATTCGTTGACATCTAAGGATAAAGAGACATGGTTTAAAGTAGGATGAACATAGTATGACATCATTCATATCATGGGCAAACAGATATAAAACAAACAAACTATTTTATCATTGCGTGCGCACGTGAACATAACAACTAGATTACAGATGAAGACCAAAAGAATAATCTTCATCTATTTTAAACCATGTAAGGTGAAATGATACGTTAAGACAACTCTGTACAAAAGTGAACAGAGTAACTGACATTGGCTGCAAACCAAGTAGTTAAATGAACACATCGCAGTACCAATCCGTTCAAGGCAGGAGGAGTAAGGACTTACAACAGCGGCTTGAACTGGTGTGCTCATGCCCTTCATCTTGCTGGTGTGGCAATCCTTGAAGATTTGCACTGCATTTGGTTCAGGTTCTTTTTGGTCTGCACGGGCTTTCCTCTGTATTTGGAACAAGTCAATATAGATACAATAATATGGCACACAAAAACGAAGGAAGTAGCAGCTATTTACAAGAGCCTCGCAGTGTGCAATATAGCTACGAGATCCTGTTGTCTGTTGGAATTTCACTTTAGAACGGTTGGTTTTGTTCTTCAAACAGTTAGCCTACAACAAGATACACTTGTAAGGCACATACATAAATACAAGTTCAATATGTGGTCTGATCAAATACATATAGCCTACCTGATACTTTGGATCAGACCTGTGTTTAACGAGAGCTGTCAAGTCTTCATCTGTAATATATTCCACTGGAGATGTTTGGGCGATTTCATTGTTAGCCTTGCCTTCAAAGTGAGATTTTCTAAGGTGGTACCAATACTGTCATAGAGCAGACTGAAAAACATGAGGGCATGCTTGTTTAGTTGCATCATCTTTCGGATCCAACTTGAACCTCAACTGTTGAAAAAAGAATGTGAGTCTTATTAGGAGGAAGCTAGAAAGTATGGGACAGAGCAAGACAATATTACTAATTGCGATGAATAACATTACTTACAGATAAATGGTCAAGGAAGGTATTAAGCTGGGTATTGTCTTTCTCATTCCAGTACTGGATCCAGGTTGGGAGGATACGTGCATGACACCTAACAGCAACGGCTGCCTCTGATACTAACTTGGATTACTCTGTAGCATCACATGGCCTTTTTAAACATGCCTCAAATGGATCTCCATTCTTCCTCCTTTAGATTTTGTTAATCTGTCAAGCATTATCCCTGATGTCTGTTTCCGCTTGCGCCGTGGTGCTAGTTCAACAAGGAATATGGAAAGTGTTAGTTTACATCAAACTGTGAGAGTACATATAAAGGAGCATGCAACTGCAACTTGACTTGGTTAGGTACCGTCTTCGTGTTGATGCTCATGAGGTTCAACTGATCTTGCCAAGTCCTATTGTGTCAGCAGTGCTTCAGAAGTAGTGTTAGGTGCGAAGGCAGCTTGGGAACTGGCCAGTTCCGGAGCAAACGAACGAGTAACTGGTTGAGATGCTGGTACAGTTGAAGCGGATGCTGCAGCTGGTGGAGCAGGTGATACTGTGTTTGTAGATTTAGCCGGTGGACTTGGACCTTCTACTGCACTATAAGTACCAGCAGAATCTCGACGGCAGATCCTTTTCCATTTCACCCGACGAGTAACAGCACTCCCTACTATATTATTTTCCTTGCTCTTTTTTTACTTTGCCATGTCAAGCTGTACCCACAACACAAAAGAATAAAATCACTCTTCAGAACTCATGGATGCATGATACAGACAAGCAATACTTTGATGTAAGACAACCGTATGAGGATGGAATATGTAAGAAAAACAGGACGACATAACATATTCACAGCTACGATGTGCAAACTAAGCAGAAGGATTTTCAAGAAAATAGAAGTAATGCAAGATAGACACCATATGAAAGATGCAACCAATATTACTCCGCCAACTTAAAAGTGTCTTGTCATAAGTGGCAATTCGAAAAATTAGAAGCAATACAACATAGAAATCAATGCAAGATGCAACCACTATCAAACTGCCATGTTAAAAGCGTCCAATCATGAGTGACTGATGCAGGATACACAACAGTAGTACTTTGATGTAAGAACATGGTATGATAGATAGACGCAGTGTATTCTAGACACAGAAAGCCATGTCATATGCACATGTATAACGTATAAACTCAGCAGGTGCAATTTAATCAAAATAGAAGAAATATAGGCTAGACAACATATGCAACATGAAACCAATTATCACACTGTCAACTTAGAGCAAGCACCTGCGATGGTGGAGTACGGGAGATGAACTCATCATGTAGACTTGGGACTTCAACTTCATTAGCAGTAGCAGTGGCAAATCTAGAGAGTCTTTGTTTGCGTCGGTGCGGAGGACCACCAACATCCCCTAACTTACTCTTTTCCTTCGTATTTTCTAATATTGCCTTATGAAGTCAAAACCACAAGAAGATGAATAAAATTAGCTCTGCATAACTGGTTGACGCATGATACAGACGAACACTACTTTGATGTAAGCCAAGCGCAGGATAGGAGGATGGAATATATACAAAAAAGACAGCTGTCGGTGTCAAAACCGGCGGATCTCGGGTAGGGGGTCCCGAACTGTGCGTCTAGGCGGATGGTAACAGGAGACAAGGGACACGATGTTTTACCCAGGTTCGGGCCCTCTTGATGGAGGTAAAACCCTACGTCCTGCTTGATTAATATTGATGATGTGTGTTACAAGAGTGGATCTACCACGAGATCAATTAGGCTAAACCCTAGAAGCTAGCCTATGGTATGATTGTTGTTCGTCCTATGGACTAAAGCCATCTGGTTTATATAGACACCGGAGAGGGCTAGGGTTACACAGAGTCTGTTACAATGGTAGGAAATCTACATATCCGTATCGCCAAGCTTGCCTTCCACGCCAAGGAAAGTCCCATCTGGACACGGGGCGAAGTCTTCAATCTTGTATCTTCATAGTCTTGGAGTCCGGCCGATGATGATAGTTCGGCTATCCGGACACCCCCTAGTCCGGAACTCCCTCAGTAGCCCCTGAACCAGGCTTCAATGACGACGAGTCCGGCGCGCATGTTGTCTTCGGCATTGCAAGGCGGGTTCTTCCTCCGAATAATTTATAGAAGATTGTGAACACCAGGATAGTGTCCGGCTCTGCAAAATAAATTCCACGTACCATCATAGAGAGAATAATATTACACAAGTTCAATCTGCTGACGTATTTTGTGGCGTGACATCACACCACTACCAAGCCTTTACTCGAATTGTTTTTACTGTACCGCCTCAGCGTGTTTAGCGAAGCGGTTTCCTTGGCACGTCTTGTCAAAGCAGAGATCATGTTCCCCTTATTCCGGGATTCCCATCAATACGGACGTGGGTAACCCAACCACGCCATTGATTGTGACGCTTGGGAGATAAGCGAGTTTTACCAGGCCGGTGGGGATGCATGTTTCCGTCCGCCCATATAAGGGGATAAAGATCCAACCCTTTTACCTGCGCCTTCTTCCTCCTTGGCTTATCCATCTCCGTGAACTCGAGCTCCAGCGCCCAAGTCCGCACATCTCACCTCAACCTTCTCCAAATATGTCCGGAGCAGGAGGCAAGTGGATGGCCTCCTCCGTCACGGAGGGGCATATCCAGAAGCTGCGCAGCGCCGGATACTTGTCCAGCGACATCGTGCACCGGCTCCCCGACGAGGGAGAGCTCATCCCCACCCCCAGGCCCCATGAGAGGGTAGTATTCCTTCCCCATTTCCTCTGCGGACTGGCTTCCCACTTCATCCCTTTGTCCGGGGGCTCATATTCTACTACGGCCTAGATTTCCATGATCTGGCCCTGAATTTTATCCTCAACATCTCGGCGTTTATTGTCGTGTGCGAGGCCTTCCTCTGCATCCAGCCCCACTTCGGCTTGTGTCTCAAGACCTTCAGTGTCAAGCCGAAGGTTGTGAAGGGCAGCCAAGCGGAGTGCGGAGGCGCCATGGTGGGCAGGATGTCCCACATTACGTGGCTGGAGGGTACTTTCGTGGAAACCATTAAGGGGTGGCAATCGGGGTGGTTCTACATCACCGAGCCACGCGACCCTGATTGGGCAGCGGCCCCCGAATTCAGATCCGGTATCCCTACACGGCTCACCTCCTGGAAAGAGAGTGGCCTGATCTGAGGGGGATTCGGAGGAGCTGACCGGACTCCAAGCCTATATCCAGAAGCTGGTGGACAAGAAACTCAAGCTTGTCAACGTAGTCCAGGTCATGCTCATCCGCCGGATTCTCCCGTGCCAACGACGGGGTTTCAACATGTGGGAGTTCGATCCGGCGCAGCACCAGACTCTGAGCGGGCTCTTCGACACTACGTACGAAGATGTTTGGAAGGTGCTGTTCAAAGGCGCCGAGGCTCCAGCATCCGCTACCGAAGATCGCGGATTCCGCTTGCAGCGTCCAGCTGATGAGGTAAGTGATTTTGCCACTTGTTTTCCATAGTTTGACTCTATGCGCGATCTAAACTTCCCTTACCTTTGATAGGACTGGCTGGCGAAGGCCGAACAGACTATCTGTCCGGCCCCATTGCCAGAGGACCCAGCGGACGCCCGCCTAACGGGGCTGCTGGCTCCGGCACCCCACGTGGTGCCGGAGAAGAAGGCCAAGAAGAAGGCCATGGGGACTCGGAAGAGTTCCCGTTTTCAGGTGCTATCGGATGATGAATCCGAGGCCGACTCCTCCCACCAAGGCGAGGAGGAGAAGAAGAAAGCCTCTCCCCCAACAGGGGGAGGGAAGAAAAGGAAGGCCTCCCCAACAAGGGAGGCCGAGGGGTCCAAGAAGGGAAACACTCTCCCCCTGGACTGCTCCGCCAACGCCAGTGACGAGATCGTAAGTATCCGGACTCCCGAATAACTTCAAGGTTTTTATTTCTCGCCACATAATGTCTTTCTAACGCCGCATACAACCCTGCAGTCCGCCTAAGGATGATCTTCCCGCTTCATCGAGCGGGTCCTTAGGTGCATCGGATATGGATTCTCTTCCGACTGCCTCCACCCCCGTGACGCGGACGATGCCGAGGTGGGATCACCGGAAGGGACCCACCAGGAGGAGAGGGCCCTGGAGGTGTCGCAGGACAACCTCCCAGACTTTGCACCGGACTCGGCCCCGGAACCCATAGTGGCTCCGGAGTCCGGCGGGCGACCCCTTCGTAAGAAGGGCAAGACCGTGACGCCGGAAGCCTTTGTCCAACCGGAGGTGCCAGATAGCTTGCTGGAGGCGCTTAATGGCGCCTCCCTCGAAGAGGAACACCGCACCGTTATGAGTGCGGTGATTCATAAGGTGCAGCTCGCCAAGAGCGGGCTGACCGAAGCCTGCAGCAGCCTTCTAACAGGCTTTGAGGTAAGAATTTCAATATGTATAAAATGGTACCGCATAGACAGTAGCCCCTGATGCTCGGTTCAGTGTTCGGAAAGAAAAGCCGGACTGAGGATCTAAAAAGATATACATAGGAGTCATAATAAATATGTCAATATGGGATTGCAGGCTGCGCTGCTGACCTCTGTCGCACCGACTGCGGAGGTCAATTCGTTGAAGGAAAGCCTCGAGTGGTCCGAGAACGAGCTCAGACGTGCGAAGAAGCAGCTCGGGGACAAGGAAGGTGAGTAACACCTTACTAAAATTGTACCTTACAGAAAAGGATTTTGGTTGCAAAAAGAATGACAAGGATAACATGGGTATTGCAGGGGCCACTAAGGAGGTGGCGACCCTGAAAGAGGCGGTGGCCGCGGCCGAACGCAATGCGGCCGCGGAGCGCACCGAGCGAGAGAAGCAGGAGGTGCGGGTGGCGGAGGTACTGCAAGAGCTCCAGGATCTTGTGAAAAAACATGAGAGCCTGGAGCGTGACTCGAAGACTCGAGAGTCTGAGCTTGCAACTTTCTGATCGCGATTTCTTATCCGGTTTTCGTTTTAGTTTAACTTTTTGCTCGTTTATCGGAATCAAGTGATTCAAGCGCCTAAAGTTTTGTCTCGAAACCCTCTTTCCGAATAATCTACTCAAACAAGTTTTTGCTACTGTAAAATTTGACTTAGGTCCAGATTAGTAAAGGAAGTTTGTTTCTTTCGTAGTTTGATCTTCGTTGCTTTGTTCGATTTGATTCTTTTTGCCAACCAGAGTTCTTAAGTTGAACTTTCTGGTTAGATATCTTATTTGAGTTTTACCTGTGCATTAGATGAGTACTTATTGTATGCTTGTTTGTTTGTTTGCTTGCGATAGAGTACCCGGATTGCGCCGCTTGCTACTTCGAATCCCTAGGTTTCACGGATCATCAGCAAGGCAAGTAACACTTTTATCATACCCCTTTCATACCCCGTTTTTATGCATTAGATCAATCCTCAAACAATTGCATGATTAGGATCTGATTCATATGTGGGTTTTGGGAAGTAGATGAGGTAGTACCTATTACCTGTTTTATTATCAAACCCTTGGGAGTTACTTCTACGTTTGCTTATTATGCCATGCTATGCTAGTAGACGTGGATTGGGTGAGTGAATATCCATGACAGATGTGAGATTTTTAATTAATGGTTTATTTAAGGTGGCAACTTTAATACACATCTGGGTGGATTGAGGCACTTGGGTATTCCAGGATTGCCTGTTTGTTTTTGGACCGCCACCCAGCCTCAAAGGGATCATAAGATTGTTCATGCTAGAAACTTCCGTGTCCAGTCACATGCTATTATGGGCTCTAGCATAGTCGATTAAGTCGTGCGAACTCTTATAGTGATAGACTAGCAGATGTAGGGGATGTAGGTGGTACGGATCATAAGGTGCTAGCGCTTCTGAAAGACTATGTCTCGTTCATCCGTTTCTCAAACACCATGCAGTGCGAGAAAACAAATGGAGGCGATCGAGTCTTGTGGGGAAAAGTGCACAACCTCTGCAGAGTGTACAAACTAATCATGATTAGCCGTGTCCCCGGTTATGGACATTTTGAGTATCTTGTACTTGGATTATCATGTGAATCTCATCATGTTACTTTAATTAATGTTGTTGGGTTTTAATGATGATGCTTAATTGGGATTGAGAATGCTGTCAAGCCTCTGTAGATCGGGAGTTCCGCCGCCGCAAGCCTCTGTAGCCACCAAAAACCTGTCGGGAGCCCTTCCCAGCACCCTACCGGAGGGGGAACCCATCACCGGTGGCCATCTTCATCATCCCGGCGCTCTCCATGACGAGGAGGGAGTAGTTCACCCTCGGGGCTGAGGGTATGTACCAGTAGCTATGTGTTTGATCTCTCTCTCTCTCTCTCTCTCTCTCTCTCTCTCTCTCTCTCTCGTGTTCTCTCTCGTGTTCCCTCTATGGCACGATCTTGATGTATCCCGAGCTTTGCTATTGTAGTTGGATCTTATGATGTTTCTCCCCCTCTACTCTCTTGTGATGAATTGAGTTTCCCCTTTGAAGTTATCTTATCGGATTGAGTCTTTTATGAGAACACTTGATGTATGTCTTGGTGATCAACTTGCGGGTTTCGTGACATTGGGAACCTATGCATAGGGGTTGGCACACGTTCTTGACTCTCTGGTAAAAACTTTGGGGCACTCTTTGAAGTACTTTTATGTTGGTTGGATGAATCTGAGATTGTGTGATGCTTATCGTATAATCATGCCCACGGATACTTGAGGTGACAATGGAGTATCTAGGTGACATTAGGGTTTTGGTTGATTTGTGTCTTAAGGTGTTATTCTAGTACAAACTCTTTTATAGATCGATCCGAAAGAATAACTTTGAGGTGGTTTCGTACCCTACCAATCTCTACGTTTGTTCTCCTCTAATAGTGGCTTTGGAGTGACTCTTTGTTGCATGTTGAGGGCTTGTTATATGAACTATCTATGTTATTATTGTTGAGACAACTTGCACTAGTGAAAGTATGAACCCTAGGCCTTGTTTCCTATCATTGCTCACTTTCATCGCTCGCTACCTTGCTGTTTTTATAATTTCAGATTACAAAAACCTATATCTACTATCCATTTTGCACTTGTATCACCATCTCTTCGCCGAACTAGTGCACCTATACAATTTGCCATTGTATTGGGTGTGTTGGGGACACAAAATACTCTTTGTTATTTGGTTGCAAGGTATTTTGAGAGAGACCATCTTCATCCTACACCTCTACGGATTGATAAACCTTAGGTCATCCACTTGAGGGAAATTTTCTACTGTCCTACAAACCTGTGCACTTGCAGGCCCAACAACATCTACAAGAAGAAGGTTGTGTAGTAGACATCAAGCAGTTTCTGGCGCCGTTGCCGGGGAGGTGAGTGCTTGAATGTATATCTTTAGATCTTGCAATCGAATCTTTTTGTTTCTTGTTTTATCACTAGTTTAGTTTATAAAAGAAAACTACAAAAAATGGAGTTGAGTTTGTCTCATACGCTTTGACTTTTTAACATCTTTCGTGAGTATGATGGAAAGGAAAATTGTGCTCAAGTGCTAGAAGAAGAATTACATAGAATGCTTGGCATGAAATATGTGAATGATGAGCATGATTGCAATATTGTTAGTGTGAATTCCTTGAATATCCATGATACTAATGATATGCAAAGCCACAAGCTTGGGGAAGCTATGTTTGATGAAGATGATATTTTTTGTCCCCCAAGTTTTGGTGAGCAAATTTACTATGATGAAAGCATGCCTCCTATTTATGATGATTATTGTGATGACACGTATTCTTTAAAGAATAATGATAACCATGAAACTTGTCATCTTGATCTTAATTTTCAATCATATGAAAGTTATTTTGTTGAGTTTTTTCCCACTATTATTCATGAGAAGAATCTTGCTTATGTGGAGAGTAGTAAATTTTCTATGCTTGTAGATCATGAAAAGAATGCTTTAGGTGCTGGTTATATTGTTGAATTCATTCATGATGCTACTGAAAATTATTATGAGGGAGGAATATATGCTTGTACGAATTGCAATAATGTCACGTTTCCTCTCTATGTGTTTAAAATCTTGAAGTTATGCTTGTTGTGCCATCCTATGCTAGTTGATTATTGTTCCCATAAGTTGTTTTCTCACAAAATCCCTACGCATAGGAAGTGGGTTAGACTTAAATGTGCTATTCATATGCTTCATGATGCTCCCGTTATGTTTCAATTCTTATCTTTTATGTGAGCATCATTATCATCATCATGCCTAGCTAGAAAGGCATTAAAGTAAAGCGCTTGTTGGGAGACAACCCAATATTTATCCTTACTGTTTTTGTGTGTCCACATAATTATGCTACTGTATTAATCATGTTTTATAGCTTTTGTTTCAATAAAGTGCCAAGTAGAACCTTTGCGAAGACTTGGGTGAAGTTTATGTGATCTTGCTGTAGAAAACAGAAACTTTAGCGCTCACGAGATTAGCTGCCAGTTTTTATTGGAGAGTGCTTTTAGGTTGATTCTTTTTGAAGATGATTATAGACAAATTAATCAGGTCCACCAATTTATTTACTAATTTTTGGGGTTCGAGAAGTATACGTTTGATATAGATTACTACAGATTGTTCTGTTTTTGACATATTCTATTTTCATTGTGTTGTTTGCTTATTTTGATGCATCTATGGCTAGTATTAAGTGGTATGAACCATAGAGATGTTAGAATACAGTATATATTACACCAATATGAATTTAGAATGAGTTCATTACAGTACCTAAGTGGTGGTTTTATTTTCTTATACTAACGGAGCTTACAAGTTTTGTTTTGAGTTTTGTGTGGTTGAAGTTTTCAAGTTTTGGGTAAAGATTCGGTGGACTATGGAATAAGGAGTGGCAAGAGCCTAAGCTTGGGGATTCCCAAGGCACCCAAAGGTAATATTCAAGGACAACCAAGCAACTAAGCTTGGGGATGCCCCGAAAGTCATCCCCTCTTTCGTCTTCGTTCATCGGTAACTTTACTTGGAGCTATATTTTTATTCACCACATGATATGTGTTTTTGTTGGAGCGTCATTTTCTTTTGTTAGTTTTTGTTTGCTGTTAGTTAGATTAATGTTTTGCATATTTAGGTTCAATAAAAAAAGTCAAGGATAGTCTTTGCCATGCTTATTTTGCTTGTATACATGTTGCTGTTTGAAAACAGAAAGTTTACCGCTGTTGCAAAATTTCCCTAGAAAAGTCAGAAAATGGTATAACGTTGAATACTTTTTCATATTAAGCTCTGATAAATTTATTACAGTGAGAATTTTAGTTCATAATTTTTGAAGTTAGGGAAGTATTGATACTCTTGCATTCTTTATAGACTTTACTGTTTTGGGAGATTGCTGTTATGTTTGCATTGTTTGCATATGTTTTCTTGTTTAATGATTCTATTTGATGATAGGAGTATTAAATATGCAGATGCATTTAGTATGCAATGTTGAATAATAATCTAAGTGATTTGTTACAGTAGAAAATGATAAGGTTTTGCATTGGTTTATACTAACCTATTTCACGAGTTCTTGTTGAGTTTGTTGTGAATGAAGCTTTTGATAAAAAGAGAAACCATGATATGAGAGGAATTAAGGAGACACAAAAGTTCAAGCTTGGGGATGCCCAAGGCACCCCAAGATAATATTTCAAGAAGTCTCAAGCATCTAAGCTTGGGGATGCCCCGGTAGGCATCCCACCTTTCTTCTTCAACAACTATTGGTTAGTATCGGTTGAGCCTAAGTTTTTGCTTCTTCACATGAGTTGTGCTATCCTTGCAATGTCATTTTATTTTTTTTGCTTTCTGTTTGAATAAGATACCAAGATCTTAAATTCTTTAATGGGACAGTATTCACATAGTTGCATAATTATTCGACTACTCATTGATATTCACTTATATCTTTCGGAGTAGTTTTTGTTATTGCTCTAGTACTTTACTTATATCTTTTAGAGCACGGTGGTGGATTTGTTTTAAAGAAACTATTGATCTCTCATGCTTCACTTAGATTATTTTGAGAGTCGTTAATGGCATGGTAATTTTCTTAATATTAATATACTTGGTATTCAAGATATGTGAAACTTTCTTTTGAGTGCGTTGAATACTAAGATAAGTTTGATGCTTGATAATTGTTTTGAGATATGGAGGTGATAATATAAAAGCAATGCTAGTTGGGGTGATTATGAATTTAAAGAATGCTTGTGTTGAAGTTTGTGATTCCCGTAGCATGAACGTATGGTGAACCGCTTTGTGATGAAGTCAGAGCACAATTTTATTTATTGATTGTCTTCCTTATGAGTGGCAGTCGGGGACGAGCGATGGTCTTTTCATACAAATCTATCCCCCTAGGAGTATGCATGTAGTGCTTTGGTTTTTGATGACTTCTAAATTTTTGCAACAAGTGCATGAGTTCTTTTGATTAATGTTGAGTCCATGGATTATACGCACTCTCACCCTTCCACCATTGCTAGCCTCTCTAATACCGCGCACTTTTCGCCGGTATCATACACCCACCATATACCTTCCTCAAAACAACCACCATACCTACCTATCATGGCATTTCCATAGCCATTCCGAGATATATTGCCATGCAACTTTCCACCATTCCGTTCATATGACACACATTACTTTTGTCATATTGCTTTTTGCATGAACATGTAGTTGACATTGTATTTGTGGCAAAGCCACCGTTCATAATTCTTTCATACATGTCACTCTTGATTCATTGCATATCCCGGTGCACCGCCGGAGGCATTCATATAGAGTCATATTTTGTTCTACTATCGAGTTGTAATTGTCGAGTTGTAAGAAAAATAAAAGTGTGATGATCATCATTATTAGAGCATTATCCCGGTGAGGAAAGGATGATGGAGACTATGATTCCCCCATAAGTCGGGATGAGACTCCGGATGAAAATAAAAAAAGCGGCCATAAAAAAAGAGAGAAAAGGCCCCATAAAAAAATGAGAGAAAAAGAGAGAAGGGACAATGCTACTATCCTTTTACCGCACTTGTGCTTCAAAGTAGCACCATGATCTTCATGATATAGAGTCTCACATGTTGTCACTTTCATATACTAGTGGGAATTTTTCATTATAGAACTTGACTTGTATATTCTAATGATGGGCTTCCTCAAAAGTGCCCTAGGTCTTCGTGAGCAAGCAAGTTGGATGTACACCCACTTAGTTTCTTTTGTTGAGCTTTCATATACTTATAGCTCTAGTGCATCCGTTGCATGGCAATCCCTACTCACTCACATCGATATCTTTTGATGGGAATCTCCATAGCCCGTTCATACGCCTATTTGATGTGAGACTATCTTCTCCTTTTTTTGTCTTCTCCACAACCACCATTCTATTCCACTTATAGTGCTATGTCAATGGCCCATGCTCATGTATTGCGTGAAAGTTGAAAAAGTTTGAGATTATTAAAGTATGAAACAATTGCTTGGCTTGTCATCGGGGTTGTGCATGATTAAATACTTTGTGTGATGAAGATAGAGCTTAGCTAGACTATATGAATTTGTAGGGATAATTTTCTTTTGGCCAAGCTATTTTGAGAAGACATGATTGCTTTGATTTGTATGCTTGAACTTTTGTCTTGAATCTTTCGGATCTGAATATTCATGCCACAATTAAGAAGATTTACATTGAAATTATGCCAAAGTATCACTCCGCATCAAAAATTCTCTTTTTATCATTTACCTACTCGAGGACGAGCAGGAATTAAGCTTGGGGATGCTTGATACGTCTCCAACGTATCTATAATTTTTGATTGCTCCATGCTACTTTATCTACTATTTTAGGCAATATTGGGCTTTATTATCCACTCTTATATTATTTTTGGGACTAACCTATTAACCGGAGGCCCAACCCAGATTTGTTGTTTTATGCCTATTTCAGTGTTTCGAGGAAAAGGAATATCGGACGGAGTGAAAACGGAACGAAATCAGCTGGAGAAGTTATTTTTGGAAGGAAAGCCACCCAATGGACTTGGAGTGCACGTCAGGGAAGAAGGGAGGTGCCCACGAGGGTGGGGGCGCGCCCACCCCCCTGGGGCACGCCCCCTACCTCGTGGCGCCCCCTTCGGTCCATCGACGTACCCCTTGCACTCATATATACCTACGTACCCTAAAACTTCCAGAAGAGAAGATAGATCGGGAGTTCCGCCGCCGCAAGCCTCTGTAGCCACCAAAAATCTCTCGGGAGCCCTTCCGGCACCCTGCCGGAGGGGGAACCCATCACCGGTGGCCATCTTCATCATCTCGGAGCTATCCATGACGAGGAGGGAGTAGTTCACCCTCGGGGCTGAGGGTATGTACCAGTAGCTATGTGTTTGTTCTCTCTCTCTCTCTCGTGTTCTCTCTCATGTTCCCTCTATGGCACGATCTTGATGTATCCCGAGATTTGCTATTGTAGTTGGATCTTATGATGTTTCTCGCCCTCTACTCTCTTGTGATGAATTGAGTTTCCCCTTTGAAGTTATATTATCGGATTGAGTCTTTTATGAGAACACTTGATGTATGTCTTTGTGATCAACTTGTGGGTCTCGTGACATTGGGAACCTATGCATAGGGGTTGGCACACGTTCTTGACTCTCTGGTAGAAACTTTGGGGCACTCTTTGAAGTACTTTTATGTTGGTTGGATGAATCTGAGATTCTGTGATGCATATCGTAAAATCATGCCCACGGATACTTGAGGTGACAATGGAGTATCTAGGTGACATTAGGGTTTTGGTTGATTTGTGTCTTAAGGTGTTATTCTAGTACGAACTCTTTTATAGACGATCCGAAAGAATAACTTTGAGGTGGTTTCATACCCTACCATAATCTCTATGTTTGTTCTCCGCTATTAGTGGCTTTGGAGTGACTCTTTGTTGCATGTTGAGGGCTTGTTATATGATCTATCTATGTTATTATTGTTGAGAGAACTTGCACTAGTGAAAGTATGAACCCTAGGCCTTGTTTCCTATCACTGCAATACCGTTTACGCTCACTTTTATCGCTTGCTACCTTGCTGTTTTTATAATTTCAGATTACAAAAACCTATATCTACTATCCATTTTGCACTTGTATCACCATCTCTTCGCCGAACTAGTGCACCTATACAAATAGTTATTTGGTTGCAGGGTTGTTTGAGAGAGACCATCTTCATCCTACACCTCCTACGGATTGATAAACCTTAGGTCATCCACTTGAGGGAAATTTGGTACTGTCCTACAAACCTGTGCACTTGAAGGCCCAACAACGTATACAAGAAGAAGGTTGTGTAGTAGACATCACCACCCAGGCTCAAAGGGATCATAAGATTGTTCATGCTAGAAACTTCCGTGTGCAGCCACATGCTATTATGGGCTCTAGCATAGTTGATTAAGTCGTTCGAACTCTTACAGTGGTAGACTAGCAGATGTAGGGGATGTAGGTGGTACGGTCTACCCAATCGTAAGGTGCTAGCGCTTATGAAAGACTACGTCTCGGTCATCCGTTTCTCAAACACCATGCAGTGCGAGAAAACAAATGGAGGCGATCGAGTCTTGTGGGGAGAAGTGTGCAACCTCTGTAGAGTGTACAAACTAATCATGATTAGTCGTGTCCCCGGTTATGGACGTTTTGAGTATCTAGTACTTGGATTATCATGTGAATCTCATCATGTTGCTTTAATTAATGTTGTTGGGTTTTAATGATGATGCTTAATTCGATGTTTAACAACTACCATGATAGTTAAATAAAATTTATTCCTTTGCAGTAGGGAAAAACTGGCTTTATGCAAAACTGTAACCATAGAGCTTTCCACCAGCCATATATGCATGTAGAATAGCACGGTCATTTCGTTACTCTCTATGTGTTACATTGCGAGCATATTCCATGTGCTGACCCGTTTTTGGGCTGTAATGTTCATGTTGCAGACTTTTTAGACGACGAGTAAGATGCCTTAGGATCATGGTCCTATACTCAGTGATGCCATTGGAGTTGATGTACTCACTTATCTTCCAAGCCTTCTCCTGTTATCGTTATTAGATGGCCTTAAGCCATATTTATTGTAATAAGCTCTCTTTTGAGACATTCGATGTAATAAGTGTGTGATTGCCACTCTATTATAAATCCTTCAAGTACTGTGCATGTCAGCATTACTGATCCAGGGATGACACTGATGCACAGAGATCAGACTATTTGAGGTCTGGTCGCTACAAGATGGTATCAGAGCACATGCTGACTGTTGGACACGACCACTAAGCCAAAGCCCTAGATCACTACTCTCTCTTCTCAGTTCTGACTCCTCATCTTTTCTACTCTCTTTTAGGATGGCGGATGCAAGGAACAAGTTCATGAAACCAGATGAAGATACACCCTTTGGACAACACATGAAGGAAGTCACCAAGTACCTAAAGATCGGAGTACCAAGCTTCACCGGGACCTACAACACCACTTTACCTGAAGAGGAGCGCTGGATGATTCAAGTTCAAGTTCCTGGAAGGACGTTCATGCTCGTCACCGAGCCCCTAGAGTTTTCCGTTAATGCACCAACCTGGAGTCTAGGAAAGAGCATGGCAGCCCACATCACCATGGGACATATTGGAGAAGTTTACCACAAGGAGCTTAAGGATACTATCTACCAGATTTGTGGGCGCCGATATGAGCAATGGGAGATGATTAGCACCAGGAAGGATAGATCATCCAAGAGTTAAACCAACACATTTGACGCCAGGAGAACCAGATGTGCGTAGGCATGATGGATCTGAAGAAGGCCATGACCAAGATCACGGAACTGGAGGAAGAACTCAAGTCTACACGTGATGGATATGAGGAGGAAATAGCAACACTAGTGGAGGAGAGCGATGATCTGAAGAAGAAGCTGAAAGTATTTATGGGATTCCCCGCGACAGAAGGAGAAGATGAAGATTTCACATGTCCAGAGAACTACATCATCATTGACAACACCGACTCAGACCCAGATGATAGTGATGATGACTATGTTGATGAAGCTGGAGCAGATATCATGGAGTCTTCATCGAAGCAGTTTTTCTAGTTGACCACCATAACAGTAGTAGTATTTTTTCCCCTGTATCTAGTATAGTCCGAGCACTTTTTGTAACGATAGTTAGACCATTGTATGCCCTTGTTTGAATTGATTGAAGTGTTTTGATTGCAATTTTTCTCATGTGCATATGAGTAGTGTTTTCCCTCTAGACCTCATACTATTCTATATTCTCATCTTTTCTAAACCCTCAGATGCCTCTAAGACGTGACAACGGATTTGCTTTCCCACCGGAGCTCACTCAGTTGATCCAGCAGCAGAATGCCTTGATGTAGTTGTTAGTCCAGAATCAGAATTAGGGGAAGAACAACAATAACAACAACCCACCACCACCACCTATCGATCACTTGACTCGTTTCCTTAGGCTGAATCCGCTGGTGTTTTCCAGTAGCACCGAGACGATTGTTGCAGATGATTGGCTTCGCAAGACAGCCAGGGAGTTGACCACTGCAGGATGCACAGATGCGGAGAAGGTGCGATTTGCCGCACATCAGCTTGATGGACCCGCGGTATCATGGTGGGAGAATTTCACAGCCACCTATCTAGTAGACACTGTCACATGGGATCAGTTTCAGCAGGCTTTCCGTACTGCCCATGATTCAGCAGGAGCTATGGCCATGAAGAAGCGTGAGTTTTGCAACTTACGCCAAGGAGGACGTATAGTTGGCCAATATGTGGATGACTTTAGTAAGTTAGCGCGTTATACAACAGATGACGTTGCTACAGATGCAGCTAACTAGCAGAAGTTTCTGGAAGGACTGAATGATGAGCTGAGCATGCAGTTGATGGTAGCAAGTTTTAACAACTACCAGGAGTTGGTAGATCGTGCTCTTATGATTGAAGGGAAGCAGCAGCAGATTGATAACCGCAAGAGGAAGTATGGACAAGGGAAGTACAATTCTGGAGCTCAGCAGAAGCCACGTTTTACCCTGAAGTCGGGAGGACAATTTTAGCATACCCATGGAGGAGGTAGTTCGCATAATCACAATGGTCCCAAAAATGGTAATGGGAATGGAGGAAGCAACGGCCAGAACCGTACCAACCCATCAACCCCAGCCAAGAAAGATTTGAGCCAAGTCACTTGCTTTAAGTGTCAGAAGACCGGACATTACGCCAATGAATGTCCCGAAGGCCAAAACGGAAATGGCAATGGAAGCTCGGGGAAGAAGCCGAACCCTTTCAATAGGGGACAGGTGAACCACGTTAACATGGAGGAGGTTGAAGCTCAGCCAGATGAGGTAATAGGTAAGTATATGATTAAGTCATTTACTGCACTCGTTCTTTTTGATACTGGTGCATCGCATTCATATATATCAAGGGGATTTGTGGATAAGTACAAACTGCCAACCAAAGCCCTTAGGTCACCCATGTTAGTAACCTTGCCTGGAGCAGAATATATGGCTAGCCTATGGTGTGATCAGTTACCATTAAGGATTGGTAGCTACTTGTTTCCCTCGGACCTAATAGTATTGGAATCACAAGGATTGGATGTGATATTAGGCATAGATTGGTTATCGAAGTATGGAGGGAACATTGAATGTGCCAGTAAGACCATTTTGCTTACAACGCAAGAAGGAAGAAGGATCAAGTATGTATCCCGGCATGAGCCGAGGAGGACACAAGTAAACTCATTGATAGGAGTTGTGCAGGAAGAAGTACCAGCGGTGAAGGATTTTCTTGAAGTGTTTCCAGAGGAGTTGCCAGGCATGCCACCGGATAGAGACATTGAGTTTTTGATTGAGCTTTTGGCAGGCACAGGGCCAATATCGAAGAGACCATACAGAATGCCCGCAAAGGATCTGGAAGAGATTAAAAAGCATATTAAGGAGTTACTGGATAAGGGATATATTCATCCAAGTTCTTCGCCTTGGGGATCACCAGTACTTCTAGTGGAGAAGAAGGATGGATCATTAAGGATGGTTGTCGATTATCGAGGATTGAATGCAGTAACAATCAAGAACAAGTACCCACTGCCGATGATCAATGATTTATTTGACCGATTGCAAGGAGCTAAGGTATTTTCCAAGATCGATTTGCGATCAAGATACCATCAGTTGAAGATTCGAGAGCAGGATATACCTAAAACGGCTTTTACCACCAGGTATGGGTTGTATGAGTACACCATTATGTCATTTGGTCTGACTAACGCACCTGCCTATTTCATGAACATGATGAACAAGGTGTTTATGGAGTTCTTGAATAAGTTCGTCGTGGTGTTCATTGATGATATTTTGGTCTACTCGAAGAATGAAGAGGAGCATAAGGAGCATTTGTGTTTGGTACTCGAGAAGCTCAGAGAGCACCAGTTATACGCCAAGTTCAGCAAATGTGAATTTTGGTTGAAGGAAGTTCGATTCCTCGGACATGTTATATCTGGAGAAGGTATAGCAGTAGACCCCACCAAAGTTGTCACCGTGACAAACTGGGAAGCACCAACAATGGTTGGAGAGATCCGGAGTTTGCTTGGACTCGCAGGATATTACCGGAGATTTATTGAGAAATTCTCGAAGATTGCAAAGCCTATGACAGAATTGTTGAAGAAGGATACCAAGTTCAATCGAACTGAGGAGTGTGAGGCCAGTTTCCAAGAGTTGAAGGAACATTTGCTTACCTCGCCAGTGTTGATTCTGCCAGATCAGAGTAAGGATTACGAGGTGTATTGCGACGCTTCACGTCGAGGACTTGGAGCAGTACTTATGTAGGAGGGGAGAGTTGTTTCGTATGCTTCACGGCAGCTGAAACCTCATGAGTTGAATTATGCCACACATGATTTGGAGTTAGCAGCCGTAGTGCATGCATTGAAGACGTGGAGACATTTTCTCATTGGAAATCATTGTGAAGTGTACACGGATCACAAGAGTTTGAAGTACATTTTCACGCATAAGGAGTTGAATCTCAAGCAAAGGAGATGGTTGGAGCTCATCAAAGATTATGATATGAGATTGCATTACCACCCAGGAAAGGCTAATGTAGTAGCCGACGCGTTGAGCCGTAAGAGCCATGTCAATACACTTATGACCGGAGAGTTACCAAAGGAGTTAACCGAGGACCTTCGTGATCTATGTTTGGAGATAGTTCCGAGAGGCTATGTAGCAGCATTGGAGATCCAATCTACTTTAATGGATAAGATCAGAGAAGCTCAGAAGAGTGACAAGGAAATTGCTGATATAAAGGAAAGGATGAGCAAAGGTAAAGCTAAGGGATTTCGTGAGGATGAGCACGATACCCTGTGGTTTGAAGATCGTGTTTATGTGCCTAATTGCCCGGAGGTCAGGAAGTTGATTCTGCAAGAGGCCCATGATTCACCATATTCGATTCACCCACGAAATACTAAGATGTATTTGGATTTTAAGGATACTTTCTGGTGGACCGGAATGAAGAGGGATATCGCACAATATGTAGGAGTTTGTGATGTATGTCAGAGAGTAAAAGCAGAGCATCAGAAGCCAGCAGGATTGTTACAACCATTGCCGATACCCGAATGGAAGTGGGATAAACTAGGCATGGATTTCATTGAGGGATTGCCCAGGACTCGTTCAGGCTATGACTCGATTTGGGTTATAATCGATCGTTTGACGAAGGTAGCACATTTCATCCCAGTGAAGACCACTTACACCAATGCTAAGTTGGCTAAGATATACATGACCAGGATCGTATGTCTACATGGAGTTCCAAGGAGCATTGTATCAGATAGAGGAACCCAGTTTACCTCAAAGTTCTGGGATCAGTTGAACAAAACCTTGGGAACCAGATTAGAGTTCAGTACAACTTTTCACCTGCAGACAGATGGGCAGACAGAGAGAGTCAATCAGATTTTGGAGGACATGCTAAGAGCTTGTGCCCTAGATTATGGATCAAGTTGGGATGACAACCTGACATATGCAGAGTTCTCTTACAACAACAGTTATCAATCTAGTTTAAAGATGGCCCCTTTCGAAGCCTTATATGGAAGGAGGTGCAGGACCCCGTTGTCATGGGATGAAGTTGGAGACCACCAGTTGTTTGGACCGGATTTGATCAAGGAGTCTGAACATAAGGTGAAGTTGATTTGCGATAGACTGAAAGTAGCCTAGTCAAGGAAGAAGAGCTATCCAGATTCAAAACGCAAAGAGACAGTTTACAAAGTCGAAGACAGAGTTTATCTTCGAGTATCTCCACTTCGAGGAGTTAAGCATTTTGGTGTTAAGGGTAAGCTATCGCGACGTTTTGTGGGACCATACAATGTTTTGGAGTGTATGGGCGAAGTTGCCTACAAGTTGGAATTACCCGAAGGATTGTCAGCAGTTCATGACGTATTCCACGTGTCCCAGTTGAAGAAGTGCCATGCAGAGATGGCTGATATACCGCTGAAAGATACAGTGCCACTAGAGGCGATTCAGTTGGACAATGATTTGAACTATGAGGAGAAACCAGTTAAGATTCTTGATTTTGCCAGCCGAGTCACCCGCAGCAAGGTTATCAAATTTTGCAAAGTTTTGTGGAGCCACCACACCGAAGATGAAGCCACCTGGGAGCGAGAGGAAGATTTGCTGAAGGACCGCCCTCACCTACTTTCTAGCCAACCCGAATCTCGAGGGCGAGATTCATCTTAAGGGTGGTAGGTTTGTAACATCCCAAATTTTCAATTTGGAATGTTATACATAGATCATCATTGCATAACATATTTTTATTGCATTTTGGCTTTGATCCTAGAAATTCTAAGCAACTCAAGGACCCACGGAGAGAGTTGGGGATTTCGAAAATTTCCTATTTGAGTTTTCTCAAATTTTGGAAATAGGATCATTTGATTTTATTTATTTTATCTTCAATTATTTCAATTACAAAAATATGAGAGAGGGAATAAAATGAATTTCCCAAAATAAATAAATATTGATGATTTAATAAAAAATCAAATAAGATTTTATTTTGGATTTTATTGCTATTTTATTTGAATTTAGGAAAAATGCGCATTTTTCAAAATTGCATTTAGGCCCCAAATAAATTTTCATTTTGTCCGGCTTGATTTTAGAAGTCGGGGAAAATTTATTTCGGGATTTTTAGAGTCTGTTTAGTATTTCTTTCGTTCGATTTTCTACGCAAAATTATTTAAAAAAAAGTCTGAACCGACCATGGGCCGTAACCGGCCAGGACTCCGCCTGGCCGGGGTCTTTATATAGCGCCGCCCCGGGCCGACCCAGCCCAAGTCGCCGTCGCGTCCCAAACCCTAACCCTAGCCCGCGCCGCCGCCGCCGCCCCGCGCCGCCGTCGCCGGACCCGCCGCCAAGGTTGACCCTGCCGCCGTTGTTTTTGTAGAAAAACCGTTCTGTTTTTCCATCGGTTTTCGTCGATTTTTTGATCCGTTTTTTTATTCAGATAGGTTTTTTCGGTTTAGGTTAATTAGCGATCGTTCGCTCATTCGTTCGTTTTAACGAACGCATTCATCGTTTAGATCCAGAGAACGAACGTTCATTCGTTAATCTGTTCGTCGTTTTTCTTTTTCTCGGATTTATTCCGTGATTTTTCTGATCGGGATTTCTGACCCGATTTTCGTTTTAGTTTAACTTTTCGCTCGTTTATCAGAATCAGGCGATTCAAGCGCTTAGAGTTTCATCTTGAAACCCTCTTTCCGAATAATCTACTCAAACAAATTTTTGCTACTGTAAAATTTGACTTAGGTCCAGATTAGTAAAGGAAGTTTGTTTATTTCGTAGTTTGATCTTCGTTGCTTTGTTCGATTTGATTCTTTTTGCCAACCGGAGTTCTTTTTTTTTCGTAACTGCCAACCGGAGTTCTTAAGTTGAACTTTCTGGTTAGATCTCTTATTTGAGTTTTACCTGTGCATTAGATGAGGACTTATTGTATGCTTGTTTGTTTGTTTGCTTGCGATAGAGTATCCAGATTGCGCCGCTTGCTACTTCGAATCCCTAGGTTTCACGGATCATCAGCAAGTCAAGTAACACTTTGATCATACCCCTTTCATACCCCATTTTTATGCATTAGATCAATCCTCAAACAATTGCATGATTAGGATATAATTAATATGTGGGTTTTGGGAAGTAGATGAGGTAGTACCTATTACTTGTTTTATTATCAAACCCTTGGGAGTTACTTCTACGTTTGCTTATTCTGCCATGCTATGCTAGTAGACATGGATTGGGTGAGTGAATATCCATGACAGATGTGAGATTGTTAACTAGTTGTTTATTTAAGGTGGCAACTTTAATACACATCTGGGTGGATTGAGGCACTTGGGTATTCCAGGATTGCCTGTTTGTTTTTGGACCGCCACCCAGCCTCAAAGGGATCATAAGATTGTTCATGCTAGAAACTTCCGTGTGCAGCCACATGCTATTATGGGCTCTAGCATAGTTGATTAAGTCGTGCGAACTCTTACAGTGGTAGACTAGCAGATGTAGGGGATGTGGGTGGTACGGATCATAAGGTGCTAGCGCTTCTGAAAGACTATGTCTCGGTCATCCGTTTCTCAAACACCATGCAGTGCGAGAAAACAAACGGAGGCGATCGAGTCTTGTGGGGAAAAGTGCGCAACCTCTGCAGAGTGTACAAACTAATCATGATTAGTCGTGTCCCCGGTTATGGACGTTTTGAGTATCTTGTACTTGGATTATCATGTGAATCTCATCATGTTACTTTAATTAATGTTGTTGGGTTTTAATGATGATGCTTAATTGGGATTGAGAATGCTGTCAACCATTCTCAATGTTTAACAACTACCATGATAGTTAAATAAAATTTATTCCTTTGCAGTATGGAAAAACTGGCTTTATGCAAAACTGTAACCATAGAGCTTTCCACCAGCCATTTATGCATGTAGAATAGCCATGTCATTTCATTACTCTCTATGTGTTACATTGCAAGCATATTCCATGTGCTGACCCGTTTTCGGGCTGCAACGTTCATGTTGCAAACTTTTCAAACGACGAGTAAGATGCCTTAGGATCGTGGTCCTATACTCAGTGATGTCGTTTGAGTTGATGGACTCACTTATCTTCCAAGCCTTCTGCTGTTATCATTATTAGATGGCGTTAAGCCATATTTATTGTAATAAGCTCTCTTTTGAGACATTCGATGTAATAAGTGTGTGATTGCCACTCTGTTATAAATCCTTCAAGTACTGTGCATGTCAGCATTACTGATCCGGGGATGACACTGATGCATAGAGATCAGACCGTTTGAGGTCTGGTCGCTACACCACCAAAGGTTCCTCTGCTGTGCGCTGCCTACGTTGGGTCACTGACATGCAGGCCATGCACCCAAAGAGCCCACACGTCAGTGGAAGAACGGCACGGTGTCCTAGGTCAGAGTCAAGGGCGCCACTCGCTGCACGCCCGGCTGAACACGCCTCCGTGCCGCATTCAAACGCCTCCATGAAACCTGCCCGTGTGGAAGCCGAGAAACCCACTCTAGACACACGTCCATTCAAGACCGGGCCGGTGTTAAACGCAACACCGGACGAGCTCCTCCTGTACGTCGTCTATTTAATCTCCTATTTAAACAAGGCCAAACGCCAGCCAAGAATCACACACCTCCGCCGCTCCCCTATCTCCTCCACCATTTTGTCCACTCTTACAATGGCTTACGAAGAGTAGTTATTACACATACAAGTCGGCTGGGTAGCCCGCCGGATACGAGCTATGCAGCTTGCTGATCCACCTCCCTCCCCTCGCCCGACGGAGCTAGTTGTCGCCCCAAGCTGGCACGCCCTTCAGCAACTTGCTGCTCCAGGCCAGCTCGACGAGCAGTAGCGCACGAGCGTCGTTGCTGCCGTCCATGCCGCCGCCTCGTACCGCGTCTCCAGTTTCTGTGGCCGAGACTCCCATGACGGCGGCCGCGCCATACAAGCAGCGACAGAAGCCGGGTGCGTGGAGAGCGATGAGTCGGTGGCCAGCGCCTCCGCGTCCGCCGCCATCATTGAGGAGAAGTAGAACACGGGAGGCCACCCCCGCTTGGGTCCCATGAAGGTCACCACGGAGGCGATGTCAGCGTACATAGCAGGTGTCTTGCCGGATCCTTTTGTTGCAAGGACCTTCGTCGACCCCGCATGGGCTCCACGAAAGAGGGGAATGTTAGGATGAACTCGAGCCGGTGCCGGCCATGGCAAAGTAGTGGTCGGTGATGAACTCGAACCGGTGCCGGCCACAATCATCTTCGGCACCAGCCAATGATATCAGTTGGGAAGTGGGGAAGCGAGCCGTCCTTTGCACTGAAGCATATACCTTCGGGGCTCCCGGCAGTCCGGTGATCATGCTGCCGGACATGAGGAAAACAAATCGATCGGCGGGCGACCATTTACGCCAGGTATTATATACTTGTGCTGTCCAGAAATAGCACCGCGTAGTTCATTTGAATGTAATGAAATCCGTCATGTTTGTATGAAAATACGGTATTTTATATGATTTCCGTCGTTGTTTATATGAAATATCAGTTTGTCTATGTGTTTGCGTGAATTTCGTCCGGTTGGATGGCATAATTTGCGGGTCGCCGGTCGGTCTGCGGGCGGCATTGTGGGACAAAAAACACAGCTCGTGCGAGCTCGTCTCCAATGTGCACGCTGGAGGATGCATGACAGCATGAGCACCCGAGCCATTCCTCGTTCATCGGTGGCAAAGGCACCGGTGGACAAAAGGATCGCCAATATTTTGGCTACCCCGGGCAAGATCCAAACATCCCATCCCAACAGATTCAAATCCCTCGTTCGCCATGGAATTTTGCCATGTGTTGTTTTCATGGACTAGCAAGATGCCCGTGCATTGCACGGAACATCAAGATGCATTTTTTACAAACTCCCGCATGCATGCAAGGGATAATTAATGTCCTCCTTTTCTAGTACCACAAGGCAAACACCATTAATATTGCATTGATTAGTCTTAGTGGCCTTTTATATCCGCAAATTGTAATTTTGATAGTGGCCCCTTGTATGTAAAAATGGACGGAGAAAGATGAGAGATAAGGTGAGAAGGAGTGGGGCATGGTGGTGACTGGTGTTCGGACTGGGCGGAGGCATGGGGATGGACGGCACATTATGTCTAGGTTTGTATCTCTCTCACACACACTACGTAGGTGGAGGACGTGCACGAAGAGAAGACGTGCACGCACGGTACACGAACTCCCGTCTCTTTCCCAACCACACCCGCGCGGGTACACGGTGGAGCTCATTTCTGTATGAAAAAGGCAGCCCACGTGGTAATTTGGCACGTGTACTAGTTGTCCACTTGGTGGAGGGAGGATCGTCTACCACGGGCAAACAAACAAATTGCGACTTGACGTGTTATGTTAAAAAAAGAGGCAAACTATGTGGGGCCTAGCTTAGAGGCAAGGCTCTATACACTGGAGTACTTTTGATGTGTCCCGTCAACTCGCAGAACGAGGAGAAGCTTGCTTAGTATGCTGTCTCGCCCGCCCACGGGCGCGGTGGCTCGCAGGATGAGGTGAAGCTTGCTTACGAGTAGTAGTAGTAGTACTCCTACTACTGTATGCCTTACGCCTGCTCCCTCGCCCACGCGCATGGTGGCTCGCAGCACGAGGAGAAAATTTTACTCCCTCCATCTAGGTGAGTAAGTCATCTTAGGTTGTGCACCGTGACCAAGGAGGAGGAGAAAACGAGAGAACTTAATGTTCATTTGCTAATTAATAGCATTGCATGCAATGAACTAACCATTGCATGTCGTGTTTGGTAGTCTCAAGTCATTAAAAGCATGCACACCCCACATCTCTTATTGGTTGATATGTCAAGAAACAAGAAACGAGGTAGAATTTAATGCACCGCGCCTAAGTGTTTTGGGATTATTTGATTTTCGTAAGATGACTTACAAACCTAGACGGAGGGAGTACTACTCCCTCCGTTTACTCCTTGTCCCTACTACGTACCTTGGTTAGTACTCCCTCCATTTACTTATACAAGGCCGCTATAAAAAAATACATTTTGCATCTATATAAGGCCACAAATAGTAATCGAGACAAAAGTTACTACTCCCTCCTTTCCAGTTTATGGCTCAATTTCAAAATCTCTCCAACCAAGGTAGACGGTGAGTGGTCGAATTAATTTCATAGTTTGCACAAGTAATTAGTATGCTCGTTTTTCTCAAGAAGTTATGTTTACCGAGGCATTAATTAGAACGAATGCATGAATGACCACTAAATTTCCACAAACTTGTACATGCATTGGTTAGTTTCCTCTTGACACTGCTTGCGTCGGGTGATCTAACACACCTCGAAATCCAACATGTAATGGTACTACTACTAGTATAGTAGAATTGAGACTTATCAAACAGAAAAATGAATGTTTTTTAGATGAGCCCTATAAACCCTAGTGGGTACGTACTCCATAAAAACAGATTTTTCCAAAACTAAGTCACTCCCTTTCATGAATTCTGTTGTATACTCCTCCGTCGATGCTCCCTTTCATAAATTATGTACTTAATGTCGCCGACATGTGGGACATATAACAACCGGGTTGACGTGTCAAGCACCAAATAACAGTGCAGAACAGCATTGGGACGCACCCCACTCGTACCGGCCCAGTAGTAGTAATGAGCAATGAGACGTCAAATCACAATGTCGCACCTTCCCAGACAGACGAAGCAACCATTATTTCACACTTCGGTTCGCCATCATCTCAAACCACGTAGTATTGCTTCTGCCTCAAGAGGGACACGCGCATCGCCTTGGTAAATCATGACACGTGGGACTGCATGACAGGCCATGCTCCCCCGCCGATCGCTCGGTAAAATCACCTCATTTTACTATACTTCCTTCGTATCGGTTTACTACATGGCATGCACACCGTTCTAGGTTGAGAATTTAACTGGCTATATATGTGATGAATACTACTCCAGCCTTTTAAAAAATGTATACTTTTGTATAGTAGTACTATCGATGGATTGCGCCATGGAGCAAAAATTGAAATTAAAAAAAAGGTGGTACATATAGAGAGTGCTCGTCGCCAAATTATGCATATAGTACTATTAAAAAAGCTAGTGCGTGCTTAATTGGGGTGCTAAATTCTATTAAAGAAATACTAGTACTATGTATCATACTGAGGAGTTAAAGTAACGAGAAGAAACATAACATAGTTCTGCTGGGGCTCAACACAACACACCCCTCAAATTCAACTAAGCACACCTAAAATTAAACTATGCAACTAATCCGATAGACACTGCATTAGAACCACCATGCGCAACGATACTGACACCTTACTCACTCAGAGGAGTCCTCGTCCATGTCCTCGACTTCGTCCTTGTCCCTCTTCCTCTTGGCCGATACTTCTTTGCTTGAACCGCACACTTGGCTCTTGCACTTCATCCAACCCTTGTAGATATTCAAAAAAAGGTAGCCATGCATTGCGGCGTAGTGGATGTGGTCTATATATAGTACATTCCGCTGCCATGCATGACGATGAGACGTATAATGAGGTTTCTCCAGTTTACCGTACGAAGGATGAACCATGGCTCCTGCCAGGGTCAACATTGAAGGCTGGCCACCGAAGGGCATCAGCCGATTCTTCTAGAGGTCGAAGGGGTTGCCTACAACGAGGCCTATCCAATGTAGGACTTCTTTGTCGTTACCAAACTCTACAGTAACGAATTTGACTAGGTTGTTCTCGAGGAAGTTCTTAAAATCCAAACATTCAATGTCGGCATGGCATATGTGGTAGACCAAGCATAACTCATGCACGCAGAACTGGATCATGGCGGGCTTCTTCCTCTCTTCGTCCTTTAGATCCTTCTCTCATCCCAGGACTGTGGTGTACTCAACATCTAGCCCAGTGACCCACTCATCATCTGAGTCTTCGAACATGCGTCTGAAGCGAGAAAGGCATCCTTTCACCATCGCGGAAGAACGATCGTTGAGATTTGGGATGCCATGGATTTGGGAGGAGGGTTAGGATTAGTGGAACCGTCGTAATGCGAATGGACGGGACGACTAGGAGCAAACCGCCGTAGTATTAAAGGACGTGCGGGGACGAGTAGGAGCAAACTGCCAGTGTGCGAACGGCAGGGTAGTGGCTTTCCATTCTCCCATGATACAGGCTTCCGAGAGCCCTTGGATCTGAGATCGAACGGTTGCATGGCGTGATTCTAGACCTATGGGTGAATATCCTATCCTGGAGGGTTATTCTGCAAATTTTCAGCAACTTAGCATGCGACCGTTTGATCTCAGATCCAAGGGTTGCCAGCAGCCATATCATGGTCGCGCCTACCACGACCGTCGCATCGCTTGTGCGGTCGCGCCCTTGGAGATTTAGCACGATGCATTATGCTATCTGATGTTGGCATATCATACATAGTCATCACTTAGTCACTCGTACTACAACAAGGTTGGCTATAAGTGTATTTATTTATTTTACTCCTCTCTATCTCTTTCTTCGTACTCCCTCCATCCCATAATATAAGAACGTTTTTTACACTAGTGTAGTGACAAAAACGTTCTTATATTATGGGACACAAGGAGTACTAGTATTTATTGCATTTGCCAAGGAGTGACCTCTTCCAATGAAATGGTGTTGCTAAGTTTGCTTCATTTAATTAGCTATAGACTCAAAATTGTCTTTTCACCAAGCTACACGCGCTTAGCACCATTTCTTCCTTGGGTCACCAAACTTGCCACATCAGACTTTATGCTGATGTGGCAATCTTAGCACCTGTAGGAGTCAGTAAGTACTACAATAGTGGGCTATAAGCCCGCTTGACATGGCATTTTTGCATGTGTGGAGGAAAGAGGCAAGGAAAAAGTGGAGAAGTGGGCTCTCATGCAAGAGCCAGCCTCAACTACATGGTGGAGCATTGGGAGAGGCACCTGTATGGAGGTGGTCAGGAATCGGGAGACTCACGCCAGTCGTAGCACCACAGTTAAAATGAAAATGGCAAGTCAAATCATGGGGCCCCACCTGTCCAGCAGTAACTCGCTGTCAAATCACACAGCCCTACGTTTGCAGCAGCCTACTCCCTCGTCTTCTCGCGTCTCTGTCGAACCGACTAGGCGGAACTGCCCCGCCTACCGCACAGGAAAAGCCCCGCCCTCGACTTTTAAATACAACTACATCCGCTTAAGAATCCAATGATATAGTTGTACTTTTTGTGACATAGTAACTCATATTTAGTTAGTCAAATGGATGACCTAGAACTACGTGCACGCCCTATAAACCGAGACGCCTAAAAATAAAAAACCGAGACGGAGAGGGTAGTTCAACACGTATCTTTTTAGATTAATATAGTTGGGATTCACCAAGGAGCAAAACCAAGTGGTAGGCTGCTCCTGTTGTGTTGGCGTAGCAACTAAAGCAGGGTCAGTCCGCACACGAAATGGCGACACACTTAACAGGACCCCTTTGGCCGACATGTGGCTCATCCACCGTCTTGTTCCACGTGTGATGCACCAAATTACAGTTCGGAGCAGCGGTTGGAACTGGAGGCACCCCGGTCATAGCGCCGCAGTAGTAGAAAATGAGCGACGAGGGGTCAAATCACAAAGCCCCACCTTTCCCGCATTAAGCTGGATGGACGAAGCAACCATCATTTCACTCTAGGGCACAAGAGAATAAAGAAAAGAGAAAACAATGATGCGTGCGGCAGCTACCTAGGGCACCCTAGGGTAGGGGTCTCCACTACATATCAACTTTTTAAAGCGCCTCCACTACAAATTGTCTTCTCCCTCGTCCTCTTGAAGAAACCAATGATGAGTTCAGCGGTAGGGTTTGTAGGAGTACTACGGCGTGCAGGGCCACGTCGTTGTAAACGGGTTTGAGTCGACACATGTGTGGGCCGCTTGGTTTTACGGGAACGAGGCAACATTTTGGGTTCGGTGACCAGTGGAGATATAGTACGTACAAAAAATTGTGGACGTAGGTTCGACCGAAAGGCAATGATGCATTGAACGCATGAGATTTTGAAACCAAATTATGAATAAATACACACTATATCATGTAAATCTTTGAGTCATATATACATGATGTAGATGTTCGTTTAGTTCTTATAGTTCATCTCATTCAAAATCAATTAGTTTTATAAAAATGTTAAGATTCATGGGGTTGTGCATTGTAAAGCATAAAGTAAAAAACAAATAATGGCAATTCATTTAGAAAAAAACAATTATGATACAGAAGATTCTAGAACAAAGGAGAAGTGCTTGTGTTTTGAGGTTTGTGCATTATGCTTAAGTTCAACCATGGAGTCTTCTAAATTGTACATGTGGCAGATCTGGTGGAATGTTGATGATATCCAACGGCCAGTAGTGCTCGGATTCGCCATCTCTGCACTGTCGGATTAGCTTCATCCAGCGACCATCTTTCAAAGTTATTGGCACACTATATAGTTCTTGTGCCATAGTTGCATGTTTTGGAAAAAAGCTACTAGTGGGTTGTACTATCTATTTAGGAATAGAAGATGTATACATGGAAGTTGTAGGGAAAGAGATGACATGGAGCATCTCAATTCCTATGAGTAGGGATTGGAAAAGAGATGTCATTTGGTTCACATCATAGGAACTTTTCTATTGAATCTAGAGATGACATGTATCTCAATTCCTATGAGGAGGGATTAGAAAAGATATGTAATTTGGTTCAGATCATAGGAACTTTTCTATTGAATATACGCTAATGTTTATTTTCCTTTGAAATTAAGGGAGTATAGGAATCCATTCATTTGAACCAAGTGGCTCTAAAGCTATAGAAATGATATCATGTTTATTTCCTTTGAAACGTGGAGTATATGAATCTATTCCTATGAACCAATTGGCTCTAAAGGAAAAAATCCTATAAAAATCATATCATATAGAGTTCCTATGATATTCCTCGACACCAAAGGATGGTTGAAATTGATGCAGGTGATACGATGGTCTTATTTTGTAGACTCCTCCCCCATCTTTATAGTTACCTCTCGAAGTTGAATGAAATGATATATACAGGGTATTCTACATGTGCAATTTGGTACACGAAAACTCGGTAAAAGTTTGCGAGGTTCGAATTTTCAATAAAGCTATATGCACTGTATTTCGGAACGGAGGGAGCATACGGCAGTTGCTAACACTCATGTGGAAGATTTGTGTGTAGGAGGAGTGTCTGTTCTGTTAAATGACATGGCAAAACTGACACTGTCGGATGCCGATCTAAAGGTTCTTACGACGTTCATCAGGAAAAGGCTTGTGGAGAATGTTTGTCGGATAATGATTTACGGACACATGCATTGCATTGATACGTGCCCCCTCCCTCTCACGCACACGCACCCTCACGAGTCACGACTCTCCCGAGTCCTCTCACAAACTCGCACGTCATACCCACCGTCTATCTGCAGGTAGACGTCACGCTTATATGTGCCCTTCACACCCTACCCTCAGAACTTCTAAAAAACAAAAGACGTCATGCACATTTTGTTTTAGCTCACACGTCACACACTTATACTATTACTCTTGCGGCGAACGTTCTTTGGGCATACAATATTGTACTCTCATGAAGACAAGCAGTGCACGCACGCACTAGTTCTCTCACACCCACTCACTCGTACACGTAGGAGCGCATTTTTTGAAGCTGGTACAACAAAATCACTCCACTATATATATAAGCAGGAGCCTTAGTGCTTGCTTTACTAGGGTTCCTCTCGTTCACTCTCTCATGCTCTTCAGATCTAAGCAAGAAATAGGTGGCCACACTCTCTCGCAGCTCACGGCTGGTCACAAATCCGGCCAGACAACGTCGACCAGGGCAGGGGTGTAGGTGCATCGTTCACGCTGTCGTCAGCAGCGAGGGAGGAGACCAACGGCTGCCCGCGCATCCCGATCGGCGGCCGTGCCGTTCTCTCCGAGAGAGTGCCGGCTCGGGAGTGCCTCCAACCCCTTCTTCCTCTCTGCAGTATTGTGGCCAAGATGCGGCCTCCCGACATCGTCTTTGCCACATGCCGATGACCCTCAGGTATATATTCCTTCGAAACCTGCCTTGCTCTACTACCCCAGCTCCCTTCGTGTGGATATTTTTCTACTTCCATCCGTTGTTGCAAAGCCACTTAGACTTTTACTATTATTAGAGGTAAAGCTAATTCATACAGTCGAATCTAAGAGTTGGTTCAAACAAGGAAGAAAGTGGGAAAGCTGTAGCATTAATCTAGGACTTAGTTCTAAGAGGAAACGGGGGAAAGTAGTAGATACTGGCTACCCAACCGGTCTCTTGGTTGAAAAGACGAAGAAAGCATGGTGGATGGCGAAGGGTGGGGGTAAGTGGACCTATCTCTTGGTTGAAAAAGGAAAGAAAGTGACGGGTGTTGGGGGACAACGCAAATGAGAATGAGCAGGTCTAGATTTCCTGTGCTCACATAGGAAAATGTCGCCGAGGAGATAAAAAATGGGACAAATGCAGACATGCTTCCTGAGTGTTTGCCGCTCTCGGCAGCCACATCTGCCTCACCACTTTATGCCCCTGCTGTCCCTATGCCCATATCGCTACCATTAATGTAAAATCACATGAAGCATTAAGCAATGTCACCTAATGTCACTATAAGTAATGGTCTAGTGCCGTCGATAAATTGAAGCAATGCCACCACCATTTTATGAAGTGCTTCCGTCTTTCTTTATTTCCCATGAATTGTGTTTTTGCAGTTACACTTAACTCTCACACCGCTAACATTGCTTCATTCCAGTGGAAGTGCACAAATTTGATTGCACGTTTACTGACCATGTGCTACTCTCATGAGAGTAATACTAATGCTATTGTTCTGCATGTTAATCTAGTGGCATTATTGATGTGATGTGATGCTACTTACTTAAGGACTCTTCATACTATCAATCTAGTGCCAATTATAACACAATAGATGTTGTTGTTAATCATACGCCACTGCAAATATCTGTTACTGTTTAAATAATCGTATTTCATATTTGCGCAAACAGGGATGTCTGTCTCCATATCGTTTCGGGATGTCTGTCACCGTATCATTTCTATCCACGCAATCAAAAGCACACACCTCAGTTTTAGTACAACTATGCAAAATGAGATGGCTATCCCTCGTTGTCGTCGTCTAACTTCCAGTCTTCAAGGTATTCCTTCATTAGTAGTAACTAAGGTAGAATGACCAACACAATCTAAAAGAAGCTGATTCATATGTTTTACTTCCTGATTGTAGTGCAGGGACGAGCAGAAACAACTGCATCCTAGTCCGGAATGCACTTTCTACTAGTTCATCCACGGACCGAGGACTGGTTGGCACGGCTGCATGGCAGTTTTTTGGACAGGTGCGCGGACAAGAGGCATTGTGGTCTGCTTATTTATACAAATAATGGTGCTTAAATTAAGTGGAATGCACAAGCATTTCAACTGGTCAGTACACTGCATGGTTCAGTTCAGCATTCCAGCTGAGACCACAATTATAATTGGTTATTCTGGAATGAGAGAACCTAACCCTGGATGGTGGCAACAAGAAAAAACCAAAGTGAATTCCAAGAAATTTAAGCCTGCCGGAAGGCCCTTTGCTCAGAGAAGCCTTGCTTGTTTTTTCCTGATTTGTAAACCTTCTCACAACTTTGTCTTTTGCTGTGAACTAGTATATGTTTGTTATGTTCTATAAATCATTGAGATGTATAAAATTGCTTAACTTATACTTTTCAAGTTTTTATGAAGACGAGTTTAATGTGAGTGTTCCACATGAGCGCTGGACTAGCGTGTGAACGTTTGGAATTTATAACATTGTGGCCTCAATTAACTGCATGAACCACTGTAACAAGATACATAGTTGCTTATATGTCAGACAGCATATTGTTGATTGTTAGCTGGTCGATAGCCTAGTTGTGAAGCAAGCTGAGCCAATGTGTCGTGTTTTGCACAACTGCTTACAAGTGGGGTGGCACCAACAGTGTTTACAAGTACTTATGTATATGTCGGCGCACAGTTCTCGAACGAGTGCTCTATTTCATCAAAACACACACTGCTCGTATGATAAACCGTGACAACTTATGTCTTACCATGCCATATTCATGAAAAAACTAGTGAGGACGCATCTGTTTTGGCAACAATTACGATGGTTCTCACATGATTCACGGGCACACAAAAGTAGCAGCAGTTCCCATAGACGGATTCAAACAGAGTACTAGCCCCAGAGGGGTCGATAACAGGCAAGGTTCGGATAATTAGACACAATCCAAACTACTATTAAACACTAGCTGGGGCAACTATTTCATGCCTCGATCTAATTTGGGCTGGACACAAGACGGACCTTGCCATGAACATCATCGAGGACGTCCCGCAGCAGCTCAATCCTGTGAACCTTCATGAAGACAACCTTGTGGCCTTGCCACTGATAAACTTGTTTGTGGAGGCATGCCACGTCATCTTCCTGCGTAAGCTTGACAAGAACAGTATGCCTCACAAACGAAGGAGTAGCTTTGAACTTCTTGTGCTTCAGTACACCCTGGACAACACGCCTGACAACAGTGAGGCTGGAATACAACTCTTCATTGGTATAACCGCAAATGGCTTCCAGGATCCAACAGCCTAAGAACTCTGTTTTCCCAGTGCGTATATTCAGGTCATCCGCCTCATAGCGAGTGACATGTACAACCACACAATCCTTGTCTGCATCAGGGTTCTAATTGAAACAGAAACAAATTCTGAATTACTTTTCAGTATAAGAAACACAAGTTATTTAAACCACTATGTATAGCATGGCATCGAAGCTAATAAAATTTTGCATTATTAATCACCACATACTTAGATGAAAAACCACAATCGAGATCGGCAAAGAAGAAAATCACCTTGGGCAGCTCAGCGGGGGGGGGGACACATCCTCGAAGGGGGAAAACTGCTCCTGCAGTGCCACGGGGGCTGTAACCTCAAACGGGGCGTTGACCATCTCAGTAGTGGCCGTGAGCGTATCTGGGGTCGGCTCGGTGGCTGCCTCCATCTTCTTGGAGCTCTCTGTCTCGTGGGGATCAGCCTCCCGCGTCTGCTCCAATATCGGCAGATCTTTGCCTGGTTCTCCTTGGTCCATCATGAAACTGACGAATACTAGGAGACCACTGAAAGGAAAACACAATCGCAATGACAATGAAACAAAAAGAGAGTGAGGATCGGTTACTGCTTTGCAAAAGTTCTTTTTTTCTCTGAACGAAAATATACCAACATCACGGATCCGCTTACCTTCCCTTCGTTGGGAGAGAAGAACAGTGGCAGATGCGAGTGTTGCCTTTCTTGAAGACGGTGAGGGAGAAGGGGATTCAGCGAAGAGTGAAATGATGGTTGCTTCGTCCGTCAAACTTAGACTGCGGGGGGGGGGGTTTGTGATACGACGGCTCATTACTGCCGCGCTACGACCGGGGTGACTCTCCGCCTGCATACTGCCTTCTAATTTGGTGGATGGCATTTGGGCCCGCGCGCTGCATGGCCCGCATGTCGGTGAACAAAAGTATAACGGCATTCAGTAGAGGGAGACGTTTCAATGACCTAGGAGGAGCCAGAAGCGGTAGAGTGTCTCCACTGTACTAGTAGTAATTGTTTTTCTGGGTAGCTGTAGAGTGTCTCCACTGTACTAGTAGTAATTGTTTCTCTGGGCCCAAGACAAAACAGCCCATCCACACTAGTAAATAGTAAAATCAATTCAAAAGCCCTATATTTACTGAATGAGAGGCGCTACCCACACCCAGCACACCGCCCCCCAAAAAACCTGGGTGTTCTTCTTCCTCCTCGCTCCCACCCACCTCACGTCAGCTCGCTCCACTCGTACCCCCAAATTCCTCACCTCACTCCTACAGAAAACCCCAGCTCCCCTTCTTCCTCACTACTACAGAAAAAACCTCAGCTCCCCTTCTTCTTCACTCGCACTACAACTAGGCTCGTCATTCGTTACTCTGCTCAAATCCGTGAGCGCGACGCGACGCCCTCGAGGAAAATGGAGTCGGCTGACCCCAGCGCCAAGAAGATGAGGCTCCCGCCAGCGGCGACGCCTGTTGTAGATCCCGCACCCGGCAGCGCGGGGAGAAGCGGTGACCCCGCCCCCACCGGATCCCAGGAACCCGTAGAATCTCGGGTGGACCGCATCAGCGATCTCCCGGACGCCGTCCTTGGGGAGATCATCTCGCTTCTCCCCACCAAGGATTGCTGCCGCACCCAAGTCCTCTCAATTCGGTGGCGCCCTCTATGGCGCGTCGTGCCCCTTAATCTCGACTGTCGTCAGCTATCTCTCTTCAATGATTTTGAAATCCCCAGAGCCATCATCTCCTCCCACCAGGGCTCCGTTCAAAGCCTCTGCATCCCGTCATGCTACCTGAGCAAGCATACCATGCCCTGCACGGTGGACGCCTGGCTGAAATCCCCTGAATTCACAGAACTACAGCTGCTTGAGTTCTACTATTCCCCTGGAAATCACATACCACATACCGAACGCCATGAACTTGTGCCCTCAGCACCGATGTCCATCTCGCGGTTTTCCTCCTCTCTCCACACCGCCACCTTTGCGTTGTGCTACCTACCAGACAATCTGGTACTAAACCTTCGACTCCCATTTCTCAAGAAACTTTCACTTGTGCGGGTTCGTATATCGGAGGCCTCATTGCACAGCATCATCCACTCCAGTTGCCCTGCCCTGGAGTGCTTGGTGCTTGTTTTCACAGTTAGAATCGGTTGTCTCCAAATAAAGTCGCCTAACCTTGTAAGAATTGGAATTTCTTTTGACGGAAGGCAGCTCATCATCCAAGATGCCCCTTCACTTCAAAGGTTGATCCTTGATTCTAGTTATTCACCGTTGCAAATAACCGTCCTCTCTGCGCCTAAACTGGAGACCTTGGGTGTAATACATGATCTCTGTGCTCATTTCAATATGGTGTTTGGCTCCACAGTTCTTCAGGTACTTTATATTATCATCTACACTTGTAACCATAAGCTGCATTTTAAATTTCTGCCCATAAGTTATATATCATCTTGGAGTACACATTTTGTACTAATATTATGTTCTATGCTCAATGAAGAGTTTCTCCATGGATGGCCTATCAATGGTGCTGGATTCTGTCAAGATCTTATATATCCAAATGATAGTTTTGATCTGAACAAGATTATTGGCTTGCTGCAATGCTTTCCATGTCTGGAGAAGTTGTATATAAAGGTGATAATTTCACGCACATTGGAAGCCCGCATGTAGTGTACTAGAATTAACCGTCCAGCTGTTGCTCTTTCAACACTCTTTTTTTAGACCTTAACTGTTTTCAATCTTCATGTCTATTTAGGCAACAGGACGGGGTAAGAAAGTTATAACCAATCGGTGGATTCGTAAGCATCGGGATTTTCTCACTTCTCATGAGATTCGATTGAAGACAATAACGCTAGAACGATATGTAGCCAACCGTGCAAACACTAGATTTGTCACATTCTTCCTGCTGAATGCGAGGTTACTATTGTCCATCGGGCTTAAGTTTATCAGCAGCATGGTTTTGACGGATGGGTATGTCGAAGAGCAAAAAAAGGAGTTTCAGGTGGGCAAAAGAGCATCTGAACGTGCTGGGCTTCTATTTACAACATATTGTGGTCATAATCCAGTAAATTTTACAACCCAGGATGTTCATTCTATGGACCTGACTGGTCCATTTGACTATGACTGCCGAAAACAGTGCTGGAGTTAGATGTTGTTGCCCTTTTCAACCTGGGTTTTTTGTAAACCTCATGAACAATTAACCCTCGTGCTTTTGTATAGTTTGTAAGCTGGAGTTAGATGTTCCTGCCCTTTTCAACTCGGCTATGACTGTCATATTTTCTTTGAAACAAGGCATGGCTTGCTATTCGTTTAATTTAGAGTGAAATATTGTAACAAATCCCAACCAAGGGACATAACATCACTCTCGCCGGCTGCTTGAGCTCACTATGCATTACAGAAGCCAAGTGATTAGCCCCCACCAGCACCCACAAACTTATTTCGAACTAGCACATCAAATGGGCTGTAAATTTTCATAGGAAAGGCTGCATGACCGTGACAGATTTGGATTCTAACATTTGGGACCCGAAAGGGAAAAACCTAGCCATTCAACAAACGAGTCTTCCTACCAGCCGTTGGACTGACATCCAACATCTGTCGTGTATCTTCTATCTCTTGTCTTCTTCGTCCAGCCGCCCAAACCGAACCACCCCATCGGCTCCGCCTGCTCCCGCATCCCATGGCTAGCTGCGCTTCCGCCGCCCTACCGTACGTACCCTCCAACATTGGCCAGTCCCTCCCTCTATTCCCCCACACGTCCTATTATTCTCCGGCGACGTCAGCCCCAACACACCCGCACCCAAACCAATCAACCCTCGTACTCCCCTCCGCCTGTGACTGGACCGGCGCATCTTCCACGGCTCCTGTTCGTTCCGTCCGAGGCCTCGCCGTCGTCGTCCGCCTTGCGGCCTTGGTTCGCTCATCGTGTGCAGTGTGCCGCCCTCTTGCGTTGTCAACGTCGTCAGCAACCGAGAGGAACAAGGAGATGACTGTACGTGGAGAGGATGACAGTAGGGACCCACTAGCGTCATGGCAGTACGCAAGAAAGTGCCTCTGTATTACAAGCCCAAAAATATGGTTCCTCCTAATGGTTGGACATCTGCGGCTCACGCCATTGTCAACGTAGTCAATAAACGAGAGAATTACACTACGAGCGTCTGACACCACGGACCCAGCAGGTCGCGCAGTTTTTTTTGAGGAACAAGTAGTTGTTATTATACTAGTTTTAGCGACGGATCAGGGTAACAACGGCGTTGTGCGGGGGCCATGGCCAGTCTAGCCAGGGTTTATTTATGTTTACCACATCATGATCCCAGTTGTGTTTTTTTCTTGCTGAAAATGGCTAGCCCAGTTCTATTTTTTTTAAGAAATACCCAAACAAGGCCTACTTGTTTTATCGGCCCTGCTGGGCTGCAAATCTTTCAAGACGAGGAGAGTTTCATTTGGTTTGCCCAGAAATGGGCTGTACATTTTTAAAACACATCAAACCAGGAATTAGTTTCAATTTTTTTCATTACAAGATTTTAAATTACATTGATTTTTATGCATGGACAATTATTTGGATTTTCTATTTATATAAATTATTTTTCAAAATAGTTTGAATGTGAATCGATATTTCTGGATTAAAAATAGTTGACCGCACAGAAATATGCAAAATTCCGTATACTTTTTAACCGTGGCCACAATTTGGGGTTGTAATGCTAACAAAAACAAGATGGGCTCCAAAAAAATTCTTAAGAATTAGCAACTGGGCTGTACATTATTAGAAATAATGGCAGATGGGTTGTTTGTTGTTTTCCATAGATTTGAGGCTGACTTGTGCGCCTACTATAGGTTGACGCATATGCTTTCATAAAAAAAGGTTGACGCACACGCAACACCCTGTCAACTTAGTCAACACACGAGAGCAGTGACTGTTGGATGTCCATCCAACGGCTGTCGTGCTTCTTCAATCTCTGCTCTTCATGCTCCAGCCGCTCAAACAAGCGCCGGCAGGACTGCCTGCTCCCTCCTCCCCGCGGCCGGTTGTGCTGCCGTGCAGGCCTCACCGTCCCACCGTACTCCCATCGCTGGCCTAGCCATCCCTCTACTCACCCACACCTGTTGTTATTCTCTGGCGATGGCAGATGAACCAGTAAACCCTCGTACAGTCGTACTCCTCTCCGCGTGGGAAACAACTACCGAGTCTTCCTTGCCTCCATGTCGTTCCCTTCCTAGACCTTGCCGTCGTCCACCGCCCTGGTGCTCTCGGCGCGGCCTGGTCAACATGGTCAATGACCGACATGCATCTGAAGTGGACTATACATGGAGAGGCTGACAGCTGGGTCCACGGCCGCACGCAAGGAAATGCCTCCTTATTACGCGCAAAATAATGATTCCTCCACCTGACATCAGGGACCCACCGAAAGGGCCTCTGTATTTCGCAAAAAAAATGTTACCGCCGCTGACAGCTCAGACCCACCAGTTATATCTTCGCACGCAAGGCCTCCTTATTACGCACAAAAAAATGAATACTCCCCCTGTTAGCTGGGACCCAGCATAGTGGCAGGCTGACTTGTGGGCCTACTAAGTTTACGGGGACGGAGGGCTTTGTCAACTTAGTAAATATGCACGATTCTAGCTCAAGTGACCGTACGATGTCCATCCAACGGCCGTAGTGCTTATTCAACCTCTGGTCTTCTTGCTCCAGCCGCCCAAACCAGTGTCGGTTGTGCCTCGTGCTCCTGCCTCCTGTGGCCAGCTGCGATGCGGCGGAGGCCTCACCGCCACCTACTACTCCCACCGTTGTCCAGGCCATCCCTCTACTCACCCACACCCCCTGTTATTCTGCGGCGACAGCAGCCTCACACCGCAGCGAACTAGTGAACCCTCGTACTCCTCTACGCATGGGCATCCACTGCCGCGTCTTCCCCGGCTCCAGGTCGTCCCCTTCCTAGGCCTCGTCGTCATCCACCGCCCTAGTGCTCTCGGCGCGGCATGGTCAACGTGGTCAAGGAACGGCTTCCATCGGACGTGGACTGTGCGTGGAGAGGCTGACAGCTGGGTCCACGACTGCAGCAAGGAAGTGCCCCCTTATTACGCGCAAAATAAGTATTCCTCCACCTGACAGCGGGGACCCACCGGACGGGTCACCGTATTTCGTGAAAAAAATGTTTTCCCCCTGACTGCTGGGACCCACCAGCTACACCTTCGCACGCAAGGAAGTGCGTCCGGGCAAAAAAAAACGATTCGCCCCATGATTGCTGGGACCCACCAGCTACACCTTCACACGAAAGGAAGTGCATCCGGGCAAAAAAAATTTGCCCCCCTGACTGCTGGGACCCACCAGCTACATCTTCGCACTCAAGGAAGTGCCTGACGTCGGGACCCACATAGTCGAAGCGTACTTAGCATTGTCATTCTGGTCGCGAACGTGTATGTACATATATACTGGTCGATGTAGAGGCGCGCACGTGTCGTAGTAGAGGCGCGCACGTAGCATGTACACGTATGTACAACGGCCAGTGTCGAACAAAAATATGGCCACGTATGTGTACATACGGGCGGGGTCTCGAACGCCTACTCGCGCATATATACGTACGGCCAGGGCTTGTGTACATGGCTGGGTCGGAACGGAGAAACAGTGTCGTTGTCATGTTCATAGGGAGCCAACCGGCTGGGTCAGAATGGAATGCGTCGTCGTGTTCATTGGGAGGGCTTGGACAGAACAGGCGATGGAAACTAGGCCTGGCGTACCACAGAACGGAGGAAACGGCCTTGTGTTCAACCGGCCACATTCGAAATGGGATCATGTTCATCGGGAGGGGTCTGGCGTACCGCAAAATGGAGGAAACGGACCACCTACGATCAAAACGGGGGTCCTATTGATCAGGAGGGGTGTGGCGTACCGCAAAACAGACGAAACGGACTTGTGTTGGAGCACTATGGTCGAAACGGGGGTCATGTTCATTGGGAGGGGTGTGGCGTACCGCAAAACGGGACTCCACGGGATACTGTTCGTCTCCACCGTCGACCTCCTCCGGCCTCCACGGGCTACTGTTCATCCACCGTCGACCTCCTCCAGCCTCCACCTACGATTGTTCATCCGCGGGCTCCTGTTCATCCAGCCTCCACTGTGCGCTACTCCGCCGCTACAGTTCAACCACCCCACTCCACAGGCTCCTGTTCAACCACCCCTCCACGGGCTACTGTTCATCCACCCCTCCACCATCTACTGTTCATCCAGCCCTCCACGGGGTCGTCCTGTTCATCTAGCCCTCCACAGGGTCCTATTCATCCAGCCCCAACCGGCTCAATCGATCGGGGTCCTGATCATCCAGAGGCAAC
>NC_057804.1:584160234-584163951 GCF_018294505.1 Triticum aestivum
CCCCCATAACGCTCACTGTTCATCCAATCGATCAGCTTCAGTTAGCAGCAGTAGCGAAGGAATCGCTCCATCGGGTTCAGTTAACAGCCATCGATCGATCGCTCGGGTTCAGTAACGCGTAGCCTGCAGTGCAATCGCTCGGGTTCAGTTAGAGCCCAACGCCTCGCTCGGGTTCAGTTAGAGCCAACGCCTCGCACACACATGCATACGTGTACGAGAGAAACGCGCATCGCTCGGCCCCCGACCTCCCACCGTAACCGGCAACTCCCCGAAAGTTTCCTCCCCCTCGCTTCTACCACGGTTTTTTCTGTCATGGACGGCCCAAAGAATGTCATGCAGCTGCGTCTCCGGCCCGCCCAGGACGAAAAGCCCATTTTCTGTCATGATTTTTTGTCATCGAAGTAGGAGCCCACCACATCTATGATGATACTACATTTTGTCACAATTATCGTCATAGAAGTGTCATATGTATGACATAATTTTTTTTTCGTTCGGCCCAAAATGTCACGGATGTGTCTTTTTTTGTAGTGGAGGGTGAGGCCCAGGAAGAGAACCACCCGGAGCCGGCGAAGCCACTGCAGCGGATGCCCACGCTGAGGGGAGTATGAGCGCTGACTGGTCGACTGCGGGGTGAGGCTGACGTCGCCGGAAAATAACAGGATGTGTGGGTGGTTAGAGGGATGGCCTGGTGGCAGCACAACCGGCCATGGGAGGAGGGAGCAGGAAGTCCCGCCGGCGCTGGTTTGGGCGGCTGGAGCAGGAAGATCAGAGATTGAAGAAGCACGACGGCCATTGGATGGACATCCAACAGTCACTCATGTGTGTTGACTAAGTTGACAAAGCCTTGCATATGCGTCAAATTTTTTTTAGGACAACGTCATCGTCCACCTAGTAGGCCCAGAAGTCAGCCTCCAAATCTGTGGAAAACAACATACATCCCATTAGCCATTATTTTCAATAATTTACAGCCCATTTTCTAATTCTTAAGGATATTTGAAGCCCATATTCTTTTTATTAGCATTACAGACCATATATTCTGGGCACTGCTAAAATATTCAATGAGATTTTGCATATTTTGGTGGGCTTCGAACTCTTCTAATCACGAAATTTCGAGTCACGTTAAAAATAATTTTCAAAAATTTATATCAAAATAAAATTCAAAAAACAATTCTCCGCAAAAAATGAATGAAATTTAGAATCTTAACTAGCAAGATGCCCGTTCGTTGCACGGAACATGAAGATGCATTTGTATGAGTAGTTTATCTTGTGGGAGAAAAGATGATATTTTAATGTAATTGCCAGTTGGCTTTGGTTTTTATAAGAGTACAGAGTAGAGAAATCCTGAAAAAATGTTATTTTAATGCAATTGCCGGTTGGCTTTGATTTAAAAATTCACAACCCATTTCTTACAACTTATAGCCCATTTTCTAGGGAAGCCCATTTCTTACAACTTACATCCCTCCTCGTCTTGAAATATTTGCAGCCCAGCAGGGCTGATAAAAGCAAGTAGGCCTCGGTTTTGGTATTCTCCAAAAAAAGAACTGGGCTAGCCAATTTCAGAAAGGAAAAAAATATCAACTGGGCTCATCATGTGCTTAATAAAAGCGTAAGCGTGGGCTAGACGGGCCACAACCCCCGCACAACGCGTAGTTGAGCTCCGTCTCTGAAACTAAAAAATAACTGGGCGAGCTGCTGGGTCCCTGGTGTTATCCGCTTGTTGTGCAATTTTCTTGTTTATTGACTACATTGACAATGGCGTGGTACCTAGTTGTCAAACAATTAGGAGGGAGTATTTTTTGGCTTGTAATAACGAGGCACCTACTTGCGAAATGCAATGACCCTGGTGGGTCCCTACTGTCAGCCTCTCCACGTACAGTCATCTCCTGATTCCTCTTGGTTGTTGACCATGTTGACAACGCCAGACGGCGGCGGGCACAGCGAGCGAACCAAGGCGAAGAACGACGGCGAAGCCTCGGACGGGAACGAACAGCAGCCGTGGAAGATGCGGGAGTGTTGTGGCAGGTGGAGGGGAGTATGAGGGCAACAACATGCAACTCAAGCATACAAATGGTACAAAAAGCCCAAGAATTAATTGCTCATCAATTTTTTAGACGAAACCCAGATTGAACATGACAGTAACATCTAACCCAACCACTCGTTTTTGCAGTCACAAACAAATGGATCGGCCTGATCCATAAAATTAACATCCTGTGCAAAATATTTATTCTAGGATGACTACAACTTGTTGTAAATAGAAGCCGAGCATGTTTAGAAGCCCATTTGTCCACCTGAAACTTCTTTTTTGCTGTTCAACATGTCCGTCCGTGAGAAATATCTTGCTGTAAAAATTAAGCCTCATGGACAATAGTAACCTCACATGCAACAGGAAGAATGTGACAAAGCTTCTGTTTGCCTGGTTGGATGCATATCGTCCCATCGTTATTGTCCTCAAACGAATGCCATGAGAACTGAGAAAATCCTTGTGCTTATTACGCCACCGATTGGTTATATGTTGTTCTCCATGTGGTTCTGCCTAAGTAGACATGAAGATTGAAAACAGTTAAGGTCTGAAAAAAGAGTATGTTGAAAGAACGACAGCTGAACAGTTAATTCTAGTACAATATATACGGGATTTCAATGTGCATGAAATCATCACCTCTATGTATAAATTCTCCCGAGATCGAAAGCATCGCAGCAAGCCAATAATTATGTCGAGATCAAAACTATACATTGTGATATATATGATCTTGACAGAATCCAGCAGTGTTGATAGGCTATCAATGGACGGACTCTTCATTGAGCATATAACATAATATTAGTACCCAAAGTGTACTCCAAGATGATATAAAACTTATGCACACAAATGAAAAATGTAGCATATGATTACAAATGTGTATATGATAATATATGGTACATGAAAAAGTGAGGAGCCAAACACCAACTCCTTGTGATTATTAAACGGGTCACAAATTACACCCAAGGTCTCCAGTTTGGGCGTAGAGACGATAGTTATTTCTGAAGGTGTATAACAATTATGAAGGAGCAACCTTTCAAGTGAAGGGGCATCTTCAATGATGAGCTGCTGTCCTTTAAAATAAATTCCAATGCTTTTAAGGTGAGGCGACTTTATTTGGAGACAACTGATACTGATTTCTATTCCCAAAATAATCAGCAAGCGCTTCAGGGCAGGGCAACTGGAGTGGATGATGCTGTGCAATGAGGCCTCCGACAAATAAACCACCACAAGCGAAAGTTTTTTTAGCAGTGGGAGTCGAAGCATTTGTACCAGATCGTCTGGTAGATGGCACCGGGCGAAGGTGGCGGTGTGTAGAGAGGAGGAAAACCGCGAGATGGAAAACAGTGGTGTGGGCACGAATTCTTGGTGTGTTCGTGGTATGAAACTTTTGTGGTAATGGTACAACTCAAACTGCTGGGGTTTTCTGAATTCAGGGGATGTCAGCTAAGCGTCCACCTTGCCGGGTATGGACAGCAGGTAGCGTGTCGGGATGCAGAGGCATTGAACGGGGCCCTGCTGGTGAGAAGAGACGATGGCTCTAAGGAGATCAAATTCAGGAAGGACAGATATTGAGGGGCGTGGTGCGCCATAGAGGGCGCCACCAAGCTGAGAGGACTTGTGTGCGGCAGCAATCCTTGGTGGGGAGAAGCGATATGATCTCCTCAAGGATGACGTCCGGGAGATCGCTGATGCGGTCCACC
>NC_057804.1:584164216-584166280 GCF_018294505.1 Triticum aestivum
AAGATGAGCATAGTGGCAGTGCGAGTGGGGAAGAAGGAGGGCTGGGGATTTTTGTAGGAGTGGAAGAAGAGGAGCAGGCGTTTTCTCTACGAGTGAGGAAGAAGGTGACCGGGTTTTCTGGACGAGTGAGGAAGATTGGGGAGCGGGGGGAATTGGGTGGGGGTGGGGGGGGGGAGACGGAAGCGGGAGAGCGTGCTGGTCGTGTTTATAAGGCCCGCTGCACTAACTACTCGCTTTTTCCCAAGAACCGCTCTCTTCTTTTGCGTTGCTGCATTGGAGCTGGCGCATGGACTTGGCTGACTGGCCATGCATGTAGGATGCATGTGCCCGCCGGCCACTGCATGCACCTGGTTTGTTATGAGGCCTATTTAATGGGGTGGTTATGGAGTAAATTAAGGAGATTTATTTTCTCTGTGTGCATCCACCAAATTAGAGGATGCGGTACTGGATGCAGACACTCACATTAAGCTAAGCTTCAGAAGATACGGTATGCATACTAACATTCAGAAGAACCAAAGTTCAGCATGTCTATGCATCTCAATGATTCACCATACTATAACCAATACAAAGTTGTGGGAAGGTGTGGAAATAAAGAAAATCGGTCGATGATTCTCTGAGCAAAGGGCCTCCCTACGCACGCATTAATTTCCTGGGCATGCTTGTTTCTTCTCAATGTTGCGAGCACTTTGAGCATGTTGGCAACTCCACTCCTAGCTAGCTGCCTCATCTTGCAAATGATGCTGACACATTTGCAGCAAACACATGAGGCAATAGAGATGACTCAACATGAGTCCATATTGTGCAGTTCCCCTGAAATCATATTCATTATCCTGAATCTGGAAAGATAGGAAAATAGTAGGTATACTTAAACGGTGTTGCAAAATAGTAGCACATATCAATAGCTCGGAATGACAAAACACGATCATCTGGATGAAGGGGATACTAACCTGCCTGAGGAAGATTATATATAATTTCATAAGTCCTTGGTTGATTTCCACCTTCGGCTGCACTGCTTGTTTGCTCCTCCACACATGACAGGATCGTTCCGCACTGCATTCAGCAAGTCAACGTATGAATAAGCTAATTTCATCTTGCGGTGGTCATTGTACCTAGTTACGAATGTAGGAATACCTGGAGCACCATGAGGTTAGCTGACATCAGGTAGATGCAGCCATATAAATTTTGTGCGGTGCTACCAAAATTGAGGTTTGTATCCCTTCCCGTTATGAGAATTCTTCTTGAAGTTGGTAGAATGTGACGGCTTGTTCTTTGCATCAAACTTGCCTTTCCCCTGAGATTTGTTCTTGTTGTTTTGGGGCTAGTTGGGCTGGAAGTTCTTCTCGTGTACCATGTGGGCACTAGAAGCTCCCTCAGCGACCCGAGCACGTGTGTCTTTTGCTCTCGCCTTCTCCTCAAAATCAAGAGTGCTAATGAGATCCAAAACAGAAAACTCATGTCTCTTGTTGTAACATCCCAAATTTCCAATTTGGCATGTTATACATAGGTCATCCATGCATATCATATTTTATTGCTTTTTCGTTTGCAGTCCTCGAAATCCTAAGCAACTCAAGGACATTCGGAGAGAGTTGGGGATTTTCCAATTTTCATATTTGAAATTTTTATCAAATAGTGGAGACGAGGATTTTGATTTTCATTATTTCTCTTCGGAAAATATTTCATTAATAAATGAGGGGAGATAATATGACTTCTCCAAAACAATTAAAATATCGAAGGAAAAATGTTAAAATCATTATTTGGATTATATTTGAGTTTATTCAGAATTTTATTTGCCCTAGAAATTTTCTGCATGTTTTAAAAATTGCATTTTAGGGGCCAAGAAAAGTTCATCTTGTTCTAAATATTTTATTTAGACGGAGAAAACTTGTTTTGGAAATTTTAGATTTTTATTTATATTTTTTTCTAGGATTTTTCTAGTCGGCGGAATGTTTAAAAAAAACCCCGCGCCTGACCGGGCCAAGGGCCCAGCCAGGCCGGCCCGCCTCGCCACCGCCTCCCCGCGCGCGCCGCCGTGCGCCGCACGGACGCCGAGGGGAGTCCGAGCCG
>NC_057804.1:584166620-584172482 GCF_018294505.1 Triticum aestivum
CGCCGCCGCCTCGCCGAGCCCCGCCACCCCTTGCCGAGCCCCGCCGGAGCCGCCCGCCCTGCCGGACGACCTTGCCGGAGGTAGCCACCCTGCCGCCGGTTTTTTTTCGAATAAAACCCCTTCGGTTTTTTTTGAGAAAAACCCTGGTTCGTTTTTTATAGATCGGTTTTATTCTTCGGTTTATTTATTTGGCGAGCGTTCGCTCGTCCGTTCGTTCTAACGAACATGTTCATCGTTTAGTTTCTGTTAACGAACGTTCGTTCGTTTAGCCGTTCGTTGTTTTTCTTTTTATCAGATTTATTCCGCGATTATTCTGATCGCGATTTCTGATCTGATGTTCGAACCTGTTTATCTTTTCGCTCGTTTATCGGAATCAGGCGATTCAAGCGCCTGGAGTTTCATCTCGAAACCTTCTTTCCGAATAATCAACTCAAACAAGTTTTTATCTCTGTAAAATTTGCCCCTAGTTCAGATTAGTAAACGGATCTTGTTTCTTTTGCCGTTGGAGTTTCGTTGCTCCGTTTGATTTGATTCTTTTTGCAAACTGGAGTTCTTAAGTTGAACTCTCCGGTCAAACTCTTTTATTTGGAGTTCTACTTGTGCATCTTTGATTGTTGCTTATGTATGTTATTGTTTGTTTGTGATAGAATTCCCGGAGTGCGAAGCGTGTTACTACGAGTCTCTAGGGTTCATGGATCGTCAGCAAGGCAAGTGACATATTGATCATACTCTTTCCATACCCAGTTTTTATGCATTAGTTTCAATCCTCAAACATTGCATGACTAGGATGCCTTTAATATGTGGGTTTTGGGAAGTAGTTGCTGAGGTAGAACCTATTGCCCTGTTTATTATCAAACCCTTGGGAGTTACTTCTACGCGTTGCTTATTTTGCCATGCTATGCCGTAGACGTGGATTGGGTTTGAGTGATTTCCATGACAGATGTGAGATTGTTAAATTAATGGTTTACTTAAGGTGGCAACTTTAATACACATCTGCGTGGATTGAGGCACCTGGGGTATCCAGTGATTGCTTGTTTTATTTTTGGAAATCCCGGGGTTACCGTGTGATTCTCGTATGGACCGCCACCCAGGCTTAAAGGGAACTGAGTCTATTCATGCTAGAAACTTCCGTGTGCAGCCGCAAGCTATTATGGGCTCTAGCATAGTTGAGTAAGTTACGTGAAGCTCTTGAAGAGGTTAATTAGCAGGTAGTGGGTTTGTAGGTTTGGTATGGTCTGCCCGGAGTAGAGAGTTAATGTTTCTGAAAGACTGTGTCTCGGTCATCCGTTTCTCAAACATCATGTAGTGCGAGGAATCAACGGAGGCGATCGAGTCTTGCGGGGAAAAGTGCGCAAACCTCTGCAGAGTATACAATCTAATCATTGTTAGCCGTGTCCCCGGTTATGGACAATTCTGAGTATCTAGTACTTGAGTATTCGCATGTATCTCAACACTTCTAATTAATCTTGCTGGGTTGTTAACTATTTTAATTGTGATCATTGAGTTGGGGTTACCTTCTCAAATGATGTTTCAACCACCATGATAGTTAAATTAAAATTTATTCCTTTGAAGTAGGGAAAAATTGGCTTTTCGCAAAACTGTAACCATAGAGCTTTCCACCAGCCAAATATGCATGTAGTGGTACTATTATTCTGTTATTGCTCTTTTGTGTTACATTGCCAGCATATTCCATGTGCTGACCCATTCTCGGGCTGCAACGTATTATGTTGCAGACTTTTCAGACGAGGAGTAAGGTTCGTAGGTCGTTGCCGTGCAGCTCAGCTATGCCGTTGGAGTTGATGGACTCACTTTATCTTCCAAGCCTTCCGCTGTTATCGCATTAGATGGCCTTAAGCCATATTATTGTAATAAGTTCTCTTTTGAGACATTCGATGTAATAAGTGTGTGATTGCTACTCTGTTATAAATCCTTCAAGTACTGTGTGTGTCAGCATTACCAATCCAGGGATGACACGGAAGCACAGAGACTTGACCATCTGAGGTCGGGTCGCTACAAGATGGTATCAGAGCACACGCTGAGTGTAGGACATGACCACTAAGATAAACCATAGGCCACTCTTCTCTTCTCATTTTTGACTCCTCTTCTTTTTCCACTCTTTAGGATGAAGGAGATGAAGACCAAGTTTGCACAACCAGATGAAGACTCACCTTTTGGACGCCACTTGAAGGAAGTCACTAGGCACCTGAATATTGGAATACCAAGCTTCACCAGGACGTACAACGCCACCTTACCAGAAGAAGAGCGCTGGATGATTCAAGTACGAGTTCCAGGAAGAATGTTCTCGCCAAATTCTAAACCCATAGAGTTTTCTTTCGAAGCACCCACTTGGAGCCTTGGCAAGAGTATGTCAGCTCATATTACCATGGGACGCATCGGAGAAATCTACAACAAGGACCTTGAGGACACCACCTATCAAATATGTGGGCGCCGAGATGAACAATGGGAGATGATCAGCACCAGGAAGGATAGATCTGTCGCAGCCTTTATCCAGGAGCAAAACCAGTACATTTGACGGCAGGGAACCAGATGTGCGCAGACATGATCGAGTTGAAGAAGGCGAAAACTAGGATCATCGAGCTGGAGGAAGAACTTAAGTTCACACACGATGGATATGAGGAGGAAATCAAGACCCTATTGGAGAAGAATGACGACCTAGTCGAGAAGATCGGAATCTTCATGGGAGGACCAGCCCCGAGAGAAGAGGAAGGAGGTCCCGCTTGTCCGGACAACTACATCATCATCGACGACACCGATTCAGATTCAAGTGATGATGACTACGAAGATGAAGCTGGAGCAGACATCATGGAGTCTTCCACCGATCAAATTTTCTAGATGACCACCATATAATAATAGTATTCCCCCATGTAACTAGTAGTAGTGAGCACTTTTGCGATAGTCCTAGACCGTTTTGTATGCCCTTGCTTGATTGATTGAATGAATGCTTGTGTTTGCCTCATATACATATGGGTAGTGTTTATCCCCTAGATCTTTTTCTATTCTAATCTCTTCCATCTAAACCCATCAGATGCCTCCGAGAAGAGACCCCGATTTTGTTTTTCCACCGGAGATCACGCAGTTGATCCAGCAGCAGAATGCCTTGATGCAATTGCTAGTTCAGAACCAGGGCAATGCCAATAACAACAATGCCAACAACAACTCGCCGCCAGTGGATAACCTCGCCCTTTTCTTAAGGTTACAGCCGCCGGTGTTCTCCAGTAGCATCGAGCCAATAGTTGCAGATGATTGGCTATGTCGTATTGGAAGGGAGTTAACCACCGCAGGATGCACAGATGCTGAGAAGTTGCATTTTGCCGCACACCAACTGGATGGACCTGCAGCAGCATGGTGGGAGAATTTCACAACCACCTATCCTATCGACACTGTCACATGGACTCAGTTTCAGCAGGCTTTTCGTACTGCCCATGTCTCGGCTGGAGCTATGTAGATGAAGAAGCGTGAGTTTCGCAATCTACGCCAGGGGAACCGTACTATTGGCCAGTACGTGGATGAGTTTAGCAAGTTATCACGTTATGCCCCTGATGATGTGGCCACAGATGCCGCGAAGCAGGAGAAGTTTATGGAAGGGCTGAATGATGAGATGAGTATGCAGTTGATGGTAGCAACCTTCAACAACTACCAGGAGTTGGTAGATAAGGCCCTAATGATTGAAGGGAAGCAGCAGCAGATTGAGAATCGTAAGAGGAAGTATGGACAAGGGAAATACAACTCAGGAGCTCACCAGAAGCCTCGTTTAACCCCGAACTCGGGAGGACTTGTGCATAACCATGGAGGTCATAACCATGCTGGAGGAGGATCGCATAACCATAATGGTGCGAAGAACGGGAATGGGAATGGAGCCAACAATAATCAGAATCGCTCTAACCCATCTACACCCGCAAAGAGGGACTTAAGTCAAGTTGTTTCTTACAAGTGCGGGAAGACCGGGCACTATGCCAATGACTGCTCTGAAGGAAAGAATGGAAACGGAAATGGGAGCGCTGGGAAGAAGCCCAACCCATTCAACAAAGGACAAGTGAACCACGTTAACGTGGAGGAAGTTGAAGAGCAGCCGGACGCGGTAATAGGTAAGTTTTTGGTTCAGTCATTTACCGCAATTGTTCTTTTCGATACTGGTGCATCGCATTCATACATATCAAGGGGATTTGTGGAAAAGTTCAAGTTACCAACCCAAACCCTTAGGACACCCCTTTTAGTGAGCTCGCCTGGAGCAGAGTACATGGCTAGCAGTTGGTGCACCCAGATACCCCTAATCATTGGGACACATGTATTTCCGTCTGACCTAATTATCTTGGAGTCGCAAGGATTGGATGTGATATTAGGAATGGACTGGATGTCGAAGTATGGAGGAAGTATTGACTGTGCTCTGAATGAAGTAACGATAAAGAACAAGTATCCCTTACCGATGATTAATGATCTGTTTGATCAGTTACAAGGAGCTAAGGTGTTTTCAAAGATTGATCTACGATTAGGATACCATCAGTTGAAGATCCGAGAGAAGGATATACCAAAGACAGCGTTTACCACGCGGTATGGATTATATGAGTACACGGTCATGTCATTTGGACTGACTAACACCCCTGCCTATTTCATGAGTATGATGAACAAGGTGTTCATCGAGTATTTGGACAAGTTTGTTGTGGTATTTATTGATGATATTATGATATACTCGAAGAACGAAGAGGAGCATGCGGAACACTTGCGTTTGGTTCTCGAGAAACTCAGGGAACACCAGTTATACGCCAAATTCAGCAAGTGTGAGTTTTGGTTGAAAGAAGTTGGATTTCTTGGGCATGTTATATCAGGAGAGGGTATAGCAGTGGATCCCAGTAAGGTTCAGTCGGTCACTGAATGGTTGGCACCCACTTCAGTTGGCGAGATCCGCAGTTTCCTTGGACTCGCAGGATATTATCGGAGATTAATTGAGAATTTTTCCAAGATTGCTAAACCAATGACTGAATTGTTAACGAAGGATACTAAGTTCAGTGGAGTCATCATACTGAGGAGGAAGCCACCTGGGAGCGAGAAGAGGATATTTGAAAGGACCACCCGCACCTATTTTCTAGCCAACCCGAATCTCGAGGGCGAGATTCATCTTAAGGGGGGTAGGTTTGTAACATCCCAAATTTCCAATTTGGCATGTTATACATAGGTCATCCATGCATATCATATTTTATTGCTTTTTCGTTTGCAATCCTCGAAATCCTAAGAAACTCAACGACCTTCGGAGAGAGTTGGGGATTTTCCAATTTTCATATTTGAAATTTTTATCAAATAGTGGAGACGAGGATTTTGATTTTAATTATTTCTCTTCGTAAAATATTTCATTAATAAATGAGGGGAGATAATATGACTTCTCCAAAACTATTGAAATATCGAAGGAAAAATGTTAAAATCATTATTTGGATTTATTTGAGTTTTTCGGAATTTTATTTGCCCTAGAATTTTTTTGCATGTTTTAAAAATTGCATTTTAGGGGCCAAGAAAAGTTCATCTTGTTCTAAATATTTTATTTAGACGGAGAAAACTTGTTTTGGAAATTTTAGATTTTTATTTATATTTTTTTCTAGGATTTTTCTAGTCGGCGGAATGTTTGAAAAAAAAACCCCCGCGTTCGACCGGGCCAAGGGCCCAACCAGGCCGGCCCGCCTCGCCGCCGCCTCCCCGCGCGCGCCGCCGTGCGCCGCACGGACACCGAGGGGAGTCCGAGCCGGACTCCTCCCCGGGCGCCCCCTTCCCCAAGCCGGAGCCGCCCCCCTCCTTAAATACCCTGCCACCACCCGCCACCGCCGCCGCCGAGCAGCGCCCGAGCCGCCGCCGCCG